>NW_004797382.1:1281602-1285376 GCF_000002075.1 Aplysia californica | reverse complement strand
GAGAGAGAGAGAGAGAAAGAGATACACAAACACACACAGTCAAAATAACAATAACCAATCACACAAGAGCACGCAAGGCGTCTCACAGACAGATGCCTACAGATTTTTTCTTCTATTTTAACGACAAAAACTGACACGTATAAACACCAAATTGTAATTGATGGGTTTAACACCCTTATCAACCCCATTAGGACATTATTTAGGAGGCAGGACCACGGAATTTAACGCCAGTCTCCAATAGCATCTAGTTCAAATCCCGAGTGGGTAGGATTTTTACCGAGTATCTCGGGTCTTTTTTCTGGGATGTTTTATCCCTCTCAGCCCTGGTTGGCCCTTACAAGCAGGGTCGGAAGCCCGCCTTCTAAATTATCTAAAGTGTGTCTATGGAGGCGTAAAAATTACCAACACAGAGAAAAAAAAAATCAGTAAGGTTCAACAACCCTTTCCCAGGGCCGCGAACAACTCCAGGCGACCCTCGCACATTATCCCGCCAAGGCCAGGGCCAGGGGACATTGACGTTTTGTACACTGTACCCAGTACGCATGCACTGGCTGACAAGTACCTAGTTTTGGTAGAGGTTTAACGGCGCTCGCAACTGCATAAGGTCATATGAGCGCCAGAAGATAGAGGTGTTACAAGAGAGTAACAAACATAAAAAGAAGGAGGGGAGATAAAGACGACAGATGTTTCATAGGAAAGAAGAAGCAAACTACACCAGAGCACCCGCCAACCACCGACACGAAAAGTACCACCAAGGCCAGATATTCAAGGTCATGAACCCTGTACAACTGTTCTGTGTGCCATCAAGGCCGTGGATTCAGTGTACTGTACCTAGTGCAATCTGTTCTGGCTGACATGTACCATCAAAGCCACAGCCTGTTCTGACTAACACGTACCATCAAGACAAAGGTATTCAAAGTACTGTACCAAACAATCTGGTTCGACTGACATGCACCATCAAGGCCAGGTATTCTTTTCTTTAGTAAGAGTTTTACGGCACTTGCAACACAAAAAGGTCGTTTTAGTGCCGAAGATTAGACGTGTTACAAGAGAGTAACAGACACGAAAAAGGAGGAGGAGGAGAGATCACGACGATAGATGTTTGATAGGAGAAAGAAGGAGCAACCCACACTAGAGCACCCGCCAACCACCCACATGTATTGTACCTAGCATAATCTGTTGTGGCTGAGATGTATCAAGTGACGGCTCGCAGCGCGCCATGTGTCCACACAGTGAACCTACAGCTGGACACCACACAGATAATTATAATAGACAAATGCCTTGCGATTACCAAGGTCATTCAAGCTATGAAAGTCCTCAACAGAGTTTGTTGAGAGTACATCAGCTCTTTCGCTTCTCCTGATAAGATTGCAAGTTTTTCTTACAGATAACAAAGGTTTACTACCACTACCCTTCCCAGGATAGCAAGAGTCGAAGGGCTTTTTTATAAAATAGCTTTTAGTACACGTTTTAAGGTGCCTGCAATACAATTCGGTCGTATATATACCGAAGATTACGTGTTACTAGAGAATCAGCTTCATAGAAAAGACACTCATAAGGTCCACTGTTCTTGCAAACAATACAGAAAAAAAAAATCTATCGCACGCTCATATGACCTTATGCAGTTGCGAGCACCGTAAAACTCTCTACTATAATAATCTACCGCTATTCGAATTCAATAAATCCAGCTACTCTTTTGTGTATCTAATTTGCGTTTGAAGCTTCGCGATGTGACGAAACATTGCCTTTGGTTTGCTGTTAGTCGGACATAGTAGGTGTCTGCCACGTCCTAAAAGAGTCAACACCGCCCTACAATTAGCTCTTTAAAACAACTGGACAGTCCGGTGTTCATAAACAAAACCGCTCACGGCTAGCACAAGGGGAAATCGTTGATATCATTAACCTAAAAAACAAAACCTGATTCCATCAACATGAACACAGGACATTTTCCTCATAATTTTGTGGGGCGTTTGGTTGTATAACCGCACCCTGGCGTTCTTCATCAGCTCCACATACCGGGGGTAACAGCTGGGGGGAGGGAGGTGTCCGACAATCAATCGACGCCGCCTGCTATATATTTATATATCTATACGATACGTACAGGTAATACCATCAGACGTGCGAGATCTTGATGGTGGATCGATTGGGGGGGGGGGGGGGGGGGGAGAGAGACAGGAAGAGAGGGTCGATAACAGCCTGGCGAGACAACGAGCAGGAGACGAACCCAAGAGAAAGTCATTTTGTTACTCAAAAGGCCTGCTGAGTTCAGAGTTTGAATAAAGAGAAGCACACTGACACAACAATGGCCATTTAGAAACAAACAGATGGAAAGTCAAGAAGCAGTAGGACCTACCAGTGGTGCCCTCCAACCACCAGCGAGGCCACTGAGAGGCGGCTGACAATAGACACCATTGTTGAATACAGACTTATATCGATTTTATGACGATTAGTGAACACTACAAACAAGACAGACACAAACAAAAATCACCGACTCAAAAGACGCAACGAACAGAAGGAAAAAAAATCTGCCACCGCAGCACCGCCCACTCACCCGGTCTTTTTAAGTTTTAGTAGAGGTTTTGCGGCGCTCGCAACTGCATAAAGTCATGTGAGCGCCAGAAGATAAGTGTTACAAGAGAGTAACAAACATAAAAAAAAGAAAAAGGGAAGATAAGGACGATAGATGGTCGATAGGAAAGAAGAAGCAAACCACACCAGAGCACCCGCCAACCACCCACTCTGATATACAAAGCGGAAAAGGAGAGGGCAGAAGTACACACATGCAGGCTGTTGTAACTTATCATCATAAAAAAAACAACACTACAAGGCACGCCAAACTCGCGTTCTTATAACGGACATTTTTAAAATGTAGATGTTTTCCCCCGCCCCTACTGACATAATTTAGATCATTTAGGAGGCGGGCTTCCGACTCTGCCTGTCAGGGCCAACCCGGGCTGAGAGGGAGAAAACACCCCAACAAAAAGACACGAGATATGAGATACGCGATTGTTGGTAACGCTTTAAACGCGCTAGCAAGTGCGTAGTTCTCAGCAAAAATTCTCCCCACTCGGGAATAGGGTGACAGCGAGGCGCTTTCGGTTATACCAACCACAGAAGCCGGGCCTAGGTACTAGCTTGTACAAGGAAACATACAGTTAGTAACACGGTTCAGTGACGGTAAGTTTTTTGTTTTTTTAATTTATTTTTTAGTAGAGGTTTTACGGCGCTCGCAAGAGCATAAAGTCATATGAGCGCAAGAAGATTAGAGGTGTTACAAGAGAGTAATAAACATAAAAAAGAAGAAGAGGAGATAAGGACGATAGATGTTCGATAGGAAAGAAGAAGCCAACCACACCAGAGCACCCGCCAACCACCCACACGGCAAGTTTGGAGCTTTTTAGTTTTAGTAAACGTTTTACGCACTTACAACACGTTAGGTTATTTATTTAAGTGCCGAAGATTAGGTGTTACAAGGGAGTAACAAATACAAAAAAGAAAGAGAGTTTGAGTTTTAGTAAGAGTTTTACGGCACTTGCAACACAATAAGAAAGAGAGATAAGTACAATAGATGTATGATAGGAAAGAAGGAGCAAACCACACCACAGCGCCCATGAAATTGATCAGATGAATGATCTCGCAGAGTATCATTGGATTGGTCAAGGTTGAGAGAGGCGCGTTTACCATGTAATTGTCATTGCACATTGGAACTAAAGAGGGAGAGAAAGAGTGACAGGGAGAGACAAAGAGAGAGAGAGAGAGAGAGAGAGAGAGAGA
>NW_004797382.1:1279009-1280919 GCF_000002075.1 Aplysia californica | reverse complement strand
ACACACACACACACACACACACACACACACAAACATCACACACACACGAACACCGCGAGCACACACGACAAGTCTGTCAGCCTGTCGTCAAAAGTGTCGCGGGTGACGCAAGCCCCGGACATCACCAACAATCAGCAAAGGTTCTCCTCAATCACCTGCTCCTCTCTGCCCCGAGTCTGCCTTCGCCCACCACCCAGTCACGCTCCACAAATGTAGGTCACACTGAACTAATAATCGAGCCGGCTCGAAGGGCCACCTGCATAAAAGGCAATCACGTGTTCAAACGTACATTTTCCATGTTACCCTTGCGTTTTAGTTTTAGTAAGAGTTTTACGGCACTTGCAACACAATACGGCCATATAAGTGCCGAAGGCTAGAGGTGTTCCAAGAAAGTAATAAACACAAAGAGAAAGGAGGGGAGAAGGACAATAGATAGATGTGTGATAGGAAAGAAGGAGGAGACCACACGGACCAGAGCACCCGCCCGCCAACCACCTAAAAACCCTTGGCCTTGCGTTTATTAAACATTATGACAAGGAGTAGAACGAATCTGCCTCAAAATGATCATTTCCGTCTTCCAAAATGGATGGTCATCATAGACAATTTCGTTTGTACTGCTGGTTTGTTTGAGGGGGGGAAAGCACATCGACACAAAAAGGGTAATTTCGTGCTGGGAAAATAAGACAGACTGATAGACAGAAACAACAGATGGAAAGTAAAGAAGTTGGACCTATCAGTGGCACCCTCCAACCACCCGCCAATTCCGTCTGTAGGAATAATAATAAACTCCCATTTTGTATAGCGCGAATATCCCCGCTCGACAGCAAGCTCTACGCCTCTGCGTGCTTCTCAATCCACATTTAAGCAGGGTACTTGGTATAGACTAGAAAGTTCAGTCAAAATTGTCTCAAATGGTCATCCATTCTCCAAGAGAAACGCGGTTGTCTTAGACAGGTAGACGTCCTGGACAGTGTCATTGTAACATAGAAATGACGCACGGTGGGAAATCGGAAGTGGTCGTTTGCACAGGTGAGTATCCTGGGACCTGGGGTTAATGGGCGTGAGAGCAGGTTTGACTGTCTTCAACGTAACTGTGATATGTCCTTACCTTCTCCCCCTCTCTAAAGAAAATAAATACTCAGCAAACACACACACGCTCGCACAAACATAAGTAAAAATATCCGACCTAGTTCTGATGCAGGGGTCATATTTTGTGAGAACGAAAGAAGATCAAAGTGAACATGTGGTCTGCAAGATGGCAAAAGAGAAGGTGTAGTTTGTTTCTTTCTATGAATGGAGAGAGAAGAGAATCGCATCGACACGATAGCGGACATTTCTAGTGGATTAAAAAAAGCAAGACAGACAGACAGACAAACAGACAGAGCGGAAGAAAAAAAGTGAGACCAAACAGAGGCGCGAAAAAAGAGTGGCAGGCATGTTTGAGGAGAAAAAAAACAAAACAAAAAAACTTCCAGATAAAGAGGGAAAAACGGTTGCATCGCAAAGGTTTACACAATTTCGGCGTGCCGAGTGGCAACGAAGTCCACGCCAACCGTGCTTGATTGTCCGGGATGAGAGAGAGAGAGAGAGAGAGAGAGAGAGAGAGAGTAGTAGTAGTAGAAAGAGCAAGAGAGAAATAGGGATAGAAAGAGTGAGTGAGGGAACGAGAGAGAGAGAGGGGGGGGGGCAGAAAGGGCAAGAGAGAAATAGGGATAGAAAGAGTGAGCGAGAGAACGACAGAGAGAGGAAGGAGAGAGAGAGAAAGAGAGAGAGAGAGCGAGAGAGGGGGGAGCAGAAAGAGAGAAATAGGGATAGAAAGGGTGAGCGAGAGAACGAGAGAGAGAGAGAGGGAGAGAGAGAAAGAGAGAGAGACAGAGAGACACAGAGAGAGAGAGAGAGAGAGAGAGAGA
>NW_004797382.1:1269735-1277466 GCF_000002075.1 Aplysia californica | reverse complement strand
TATATATATATGCAGACAATATGAGTAGTGATAAGGAAGGTCGAAAAGTTGCACATTATGTCATTATCTTACTGTAGCCACAAGAGTCTTTTCTCTTTTTAGTTTTAGTACGAATTTTACGACACTTGCAATACAGAAGGTAATAGGTGCTGAAGACTTAGAGATAATAAAAGAGAATAACAAACACAAAAAGGAGAGATAAGGACGATAGATGTTTCAAAGGAAAGGAGCAAACCACACCAGAGCAACTGCTAACCACCCACTAGGACGACTTGAACACAATATGCACATATAACGTCTTCTAGTAGTCATTATCTATTCGCTAGACAATCAGAAAAAAATAACGTTAACAATATCAGTAGTTAAGTGATAAGGACGTTCGGCAAGTCGCAGTTATCTTATTATAACCTATAACCACAAAAATCTTCTTTCTCTACATAAGAATCTCTCAGACAACCCCCCAAACAAAAAAACAAACTCGAATGAACAGTGACGGCTTGCTCAATGAAAGAAGAGTGCGGTCTACTAGTTCACTCCACAAACACCCTTTTTACGAATCTTCTTTCTCTCAGACAAGTACGAGGAACGAAGTGACACCTTTTTCAACGAAAGAGGAGTATGGTATACCGATTCCACATATTAAACACTCTTTTACACTCTTTTTTTTTACACCTCTATACACAGAAGAAGCTTCTTTCTCTCAGACAAGAAAGAGGGACAGTTTCTTCAAGGAAGGAGGGGTACAAAGTACTGATTCCACGCACTCCTGTTTTCTTTATCTTTCTATACACATAAGTTCTTTCATTCAGACAAAAAGAACGACCAACGAATAGTGACAACTTCTTCATTGAAAGAAGAGCACGGTCTTCGCCGTCCACACACTCTTTTGTAACTCTCTCTCTCTCTCTCTCTCTCTCTCTCTCTCTCTCTCACACACACACCCAAAGAACTCACAACGATCTGTTCATCACGGGCATAAAGACATCGTGAGTAACATGGGAAGGTCAGAAACGAAAAGAATGTCTGATAGTAGGAGGCCTGCCTGCCCCAGCCTTGAGAACTGGGTTAATAGGCCAGGTCGCGGTATATTCTTCACACTACCGGTACCGTCGTCACGTTGTCAGAGGTAGCCGAGGCCGCAACAACTAATTAAGAGTGCAGAGCGCAAAGATTAACTTCACTTACAGCACTGGGACCCCTTTCTTTGCATATGTAATGTCTGTTGGCAGCCATTTCTTCCAAAGCCTTTAATGCTAACCGCTAACCATTAGAGCCGGGCAACTGATTAACTGTGTCATTGCTTATACCTTCTCCACCCTGCCAACATTGTTTTAATAATACCCACCCCTGAAAAAAACAACAAGGTACAAGACAGTTAGTTTTAGTTTTAGTAGAGGTTTTACGGCGCTCGCGACTGCAAGGTCAAACGAGCGCCAGAAGATTAGAGGTGTTACAAGAGAAAGTAACAAACATAAAAAAGAAGAAGGGGAGATAAGGGCGATACATGTTTGGTAGGAAAGAAGGAGCAAACCACACCAGAGCACCCGCCAACCACCCACAACATACAAGACAAACAAAAAAAACCATGACGGCAACAAATTCAAAAGACACAACCATAAAACTATGGCTTCTCAAAAGTCATTATTTCAATTTCAACAGTATGTGCTGTGGTTTGAAACTTAACATCTTACTTTTAACTCATGCCAAGAACGAGAGGTGAGGCAATACAAAACAAATCTCTAGTGACTTAAATAATAATAAACTATGTGATACAGTAGAACCTGCCCTTTTTGTTTTAGTAAGAGTTTTGCGGCAGTTGCAACACAATAAGAACGGCATGACGGTCAGCGGTTCAAGTTCAAGACAAACACATTTACAAAACGCCACTTCCCACCACCTCCTTTTTATTCCTTTTTAAAAAAAATCACAATCACAATGGCACCGTCCAAGACAATCACAGGCTTTAAGACAACCACCTTTTCCCTCCACAATGACAATGGGTGGTTGCTTTGGACAATTTATTTTACTGAATCACTATGGGCGGTCAATGCATAAAACGTACAAGTCAGCAATGCACCGACTGAAGGCCTGGGTTCAAACAAACATGATACAGACACAAACACAGCAACATAAGAAGAAGAACGCCACAGCATAGACTGTCTACCTCCCAAAAGAATATCTCAGCATGTATGTTTCTTGTAAAAGTTTTACGGCACTTGCAACACAACAACGTCATATAATAAGTATAAATGCTGAAGATTAGATGTGTTACAAGAGTGTAACAAACACAAAATAGAAGGAGGGGAGATAAGGACAATAGATGTTTGACAGGAAAGAAGGAGCAAACCACACCAGAGCACCCGCCAACCACCCACTTATCTCAGAATATAAATAGGCCTACTAAAATTTAAAGACAAAAGCAGGCTTGCCAACTTTTTCAAGTCACATTCAGGTTTTACTTTAGTAAAAGTCTTATTCATTCAGAACTGAAATTATTATGGTTTGTCCGGAACAAAGTTCATTGTTTTCCGTTTAAGTTCATTCAATTTGCAACTCAAAATGGTTGAGGTATTTTACCCAACCAGGGATACTCAACATTACAACATCAGATTACGAAACAATGAATAAAAAAACATTAAGAGAAACATGTTTTGGTGAAGGATGATGATGCTCTCAAATTCACGATTGTCGAATCCTGGGCAGTCCCAGGAAATTTGAGACGCTTGGCAAGCCAGCAAAAGTCAATTATCGAATAAAAGACAGCCAGGAGTGAGAAGAAGCTCTCAAAGAATTTATACATTTTTTTAAAGTTCCCTCTTATCAGATAAACAAATGTGCCAGTAGCTGGAGACTGAGGTTCAGCATGGTAGGGCTGGACTCAGCACTATGGCCCCGGCGGTAAAACACCACAGCCTCAGGGACGCACGGCAGACACGGAATCTGCACAAACTAACGGTTCCTGACCACGTGCTGCGTTAGTAAGTAGGGGCCTATCAATAATTTATAATTCAGTCGATAAGCGACATCACTGACCTAGATTCAAATCTGCCTGAATAAAAACTGTTTGGAATGATATATATATGGATGAGTAGGTTTCTTTTTCAGTATGCATTCGTTATCAATGGGCAATACAGCAACTGAGCTAACACCAAGAGAAGAAAATAGGTTTTCAATGATTAAAAAGCAATATCTCTTACCCCCTCCCGTACTTCACCCAGTACACCCCCCCCCTCCTCCCCCAAGACAGTAGAAATGATCAAAGTGTCATATTTCCTGTTCTGTATTGCATGATGCAGCTCATAATAACTCTAATGGTCAAATTGAGATCATGTTTATATTACTGTCTTAACTATATGTAGGAACATTTTCTTTCTACAAATGACAAATGTGGCAAGTTTCATGGCTGTATGCTGTACTGCTATAATGACAGTGGCTACTTTTTGAACAGTCATATCTTTTTGCAAGCCACCTGAACTTAAAATTATGCTGTACAGAAGAGTTATAAAAACACAGCAAAAGGTACAAAGATCTGAAAACTGGCATGTAAGGGGCACTACACCCCTCCCCCATGGAAAAAAAACAACACAAACTAACAACACAGACAATTATGTCACTACTTATGATACTCACACACAAGACAAATGGCGATGAACCGCTCTGCCAGGGGTGGCACTGTACAGTCTGGGAAAATGGGTTGAAGGATGTACAGGGACGCGATCAGACTCAGCGCAGCGATGCCGACCGGGCAGATGAGCAGGAAGTTGATCCACAAGCACACGAAGGCTGGGTAGTCCCCGAAAGCACGTCGGATGTAGATGTACTCCCCACCTGACTGAGGTATCGACGCACCAAGCTCTGCGTAACACAGAGCACACAGCGTGTTGTAGAGGCCGCAACACGCCCACATGATCATGGAGAAGCCCACAGACTTGGTGTGCATCAGAATGCCCACGGGGGACACAAAAATCCCCGATCCAATGATGATACCTACGATGATGGCCACACCCTGGAACAGGGTGATCTGCTTCTTCAGCTGGACTGTGTCACCCATTTTTTCTGAGCGCAAGGATTAATCAGAAAGATAATATAAGGCGAAAATTTATAAATAATGCTGTTACACAATACCCGTGCTTCTGAAAGGAACAGAGGAGAAATACAGACCTAATACCCTTCCTGAGGGAATTGACTTTGAGTAGTGTGAGGTAGGCTGAGGCAAAAATTCCTCTGGACTTCAACAAGTTTTCAAACAAGTCATCAGTTCACAGTCATCCCCATTGTCCAATACGAATCTCACTGTGGCAGGCAAAATTCTCATCACTGAAAAGCCAATCGTCTCCAGAAATCGCCTGCAAAAGAAATGAAAATCTGTTAGATTGCAGTCTACATGGCCATAGCCATAAATACACATGATTTAAATGCTTTCCTTTTCAAGCCTTACCATTTCAATCTAAATTTAGTATGAAATGTATTTTTAAAACTCAAAACACTCTTTGAAACAATTTTATAGTATAGTGATCATAAAGTTAACTACATAATTCCATAAGAACATTTGGAAGCACAGGGCAACAATTAAAACAATACAATATCAAGAAAACAACTTGGCTGCATGAGACAATAAAAACAAATGACAATTTACAAAATAGTGAACAGCAGGTGCTCAGAAACTGGCCCTGCATGGAAACCTGTCAGCCAGGAAATTATAATTTTCTTCTTGTCCACTTCTTGTACATGATGACATACCTCATAGTAATGTAGATCTATAGAAAAAGTGGAATAGATTGATTTTAAAGATGAAAATATCAAGATGTGTCATGAGCAGTGGCGTTGGAAAGGGATCAAAACTATTTGTTTATGGGGTGATGACATTATGAATGATCTAACATCTTCTTGTGTTACACGTACAAATTCATTAAAGATTACCCCAGAAAAGAAACAAAGAAAAGAAAGTTTCACAAAGAACAGATACACAAACCAGAGAGATTCGTCGCGTGCGTGTGTCTCGTGCATGCATATCGTTCGATGCAATTATGTACAGTGCCTAGAGCTGTGTTTACGAGTGGGCACTAGATCTAGATCTATCTGATCTATAGAAATGTCCATTATTATATTAAAATCAGAGGACAGCTAGATCTAGTCAGTACAAACAGTCGAACCTGCTCTAACTAACAGCCACCTGTTGAAGACATTTTCAATTGGGAGTGTATACAGACCCGGTAACCGGGAACAAAGTCACAAAGTATACAGACCCGGTAGGGGAACTCTTTTGTGATTTCGGAGAGTTTCAGCGCCCTCTTGGCTCAGGGTAGACCTAGGTTCTTCTAGATCTATGGTCTAGGTCTTGATCTAGGCAGACAGACATAAATCTTTCATCTAGTTTCGCGGCTAACCTAGATCTAGATTTAAATGAAGATTGCGGATGTCGTTTCGATGAACGATGGTTTTTCCTCCGTTTTGGAATAGGAGGAATCACAATCCGAAGAAAACAACAAGTTACAATGTTATAATTTCAATCGAGCAGTCTCTCTCTCTCTCTCCTCTCTGTGTACCGATCGCCTTCTCTTTTTCTTTGTTTGTCTCTGTATTTCTTTGTCCCCACCTATTTCCCACTCTATCTTTCTCTCGTTCCCTCCTGCCAACTGGGGCATGTCATATACATTATGCTAGCCCCCCCCCCCCCCCTCTCTCTCTCTCTCTCTTTCTCTCTCTCACACACACACACACACAAAAGAATTCTACCGGGTCTGAGGTCTGAAACTTCCAGTCTACTAATCTCCGACTCAGACCTTCAAAACTTTGAACTGGGCCTAAAAATGCGCAAACTACCGTAATTTTGTCATGAACAAATCGTACAGTGGTTTTCGCTTCGGTCTTCCATCATGATTTTGGCAGCCATTCATGAGTATAATCTTGATGATATAGAATTAACTGAATTTAGATCCAGATCTATAAGACTTATAGTGTATAGTGGTCACTCGTTTCGGAAGTCCTCAATTGAGGAATTTAACGTGCTAAAGTATAAGATCACCAGCTGATCTACTTAGAGCTGATCTAGATACATCTACATCTAGATCTAGATCTAGTCGTAAGAAGTGATTGGCTTAGGTGGCCGTTGGTAGATCTAGAATCTAGATCTAGATCTATATCTAGATTCTAGATAGACTAGATCTAGATCTAGTCTAGCTGTTAGTAAGGTCTAGTCTAGAGTCTAGAGTTCTAGAGCAGGTTGAGCCATACGATTTATTGTAGCCTAGATATCTAGTCTAGAGTCTAGATCTAGATCTAGATCTAGAATCTAGATGATGCCTACAGACATGATAAAGCTGTAACTACAGGCATGTCGTGTAAAACTAATAGAACTAATCTAGTCTAGATATCTAGATCTAGATATCTAGATTCTAGATCTAGATCTAGATCTAGATCTAATTCAGAATGGAAACATTCCTAATATTTTCCATCATAAGCATGTCGATGCCTGGTTTGTAGATTCTAGAAATCTAGATTCTAGATCTAAGGGGGACAAGCGAAAACAACGATCTGGTCTAGATAGATCTAGATCTAGATCTAGATCTAGATTAGATGTAGACTCTAGTCTAGAACTAGAAGATCGAGATCGAGACACCAATTTACCCCTCTTCGGTATTAGTATTAGATTTATTACCAGAGCCATGTGGTCTGATCTGTCAACTTTCGATCGGCTCTGCGGCGTGGGAGAGAAAACGAAAGTTCCTTATCTACGTTGAAAGACCTGAACACAGCAGTAGACCACTGGTCTAATAAAACGAAATCCTGGCTAAAACAAACGCCACGAAATAGTGATAATACTGACAGGAACAAAAGAATGCATTAAGTCACCCAATAAGTCAACAAGTAAACCCACTCGATCGGACAAAGAACAACACTCATCACATCATAGGCTAGTCTACCTGTGTAACTGAGAGAGAGAAGCGGTCCCAAAATCCCATCCAGGGCTACTCTTTTCCCGCCAGTCAATGAATACTTTATTTGTCCCGTGTGCCAACCCAGTTCGTCCGCCGTAACAAGTTGGTGGCAGGCAGTAGGCAGGCAAAGCAACGTGTGTTGAGAGGGGAAATAGGAAGTCCAGACTGCAAGCTATTCAATTCTATGGAGGGGGGGGGGGGTTCGTTTCAATATTCACGAAGGGAAAATGTTTTACTTTTGTACAATTACTTGATTGAGATAAAAAAATAATTAACACTTTTATATTGCTAACTAATTTATATCTAGGTAACGCAAAGCTGTGTTTAGCAAAGAAGGCACACTTTTTCAGATTGAATCTACAGAAGCTGACCTCCCCTCTGTTTCCGTCAATGGTTCTGACCTTGATCTTGTGGGCGTGTGTATAGTCGGAACCAATCACTGATGTGATGATGAAATCTCTTGGTCGCGGTCGGAGACCCGCGAAACAGTGCTGTTGGTCCTTCTCAAGCAAGAGAGGATCAGAGGATGAAAGTAAAGTTACAGTTATGAACTATGAATCTAGATCTATCTAGGTGTTGATAATAGGAATCACCTTTCAGACATGAGGGGGAAAAAAGCAAACATACCGTTGCCAACCCACACTCTACCCATAGACTGTTACTAAAATTAAGCTATTGCTTTCTAGGATGAGTATCAGAACGTAGATCACCAGCCTAGATCTACTCAGAAATGTTCCAGACCAACCCCGCCCATCTCTCTCTCTCTCTCTCTCTCTCTCTCTCTCTCTCTCTT
>NW_004797382.1:1266173-1267466 GCF_000002075.1 Aplysia californica | reverse complement strand
CACACACACACACACACACACACACACACACACACACACACACACGCACACACACACACTGCGCGCGCGCGCGCCCGCGTTCACGCATGAATCCCCCCTTGTAGTTCTAACAGGTGAAACCTGCTGAAGCAAAACCTCAGTGAACTTGATGAATTCAATAATAATCCTATTGTTGTTGCTTTATCTGTCTGCAAAGTTGACAATATCGCTTTATGGCCCATAGTTCGTAACCTGATTTGAGAGAAAGAGTTCGACAACTTTATAAGGGATGTAATGTAATATCTTTGATGATGTCCATCGTTTCCATAAATCTGACAACTACAGGCATGCAACATGACTTAAGCATTAGGCACGCAACATGACACGCAACATCACTTAAGCATTAGGCACGCAACATGACACACAACATGACTTTAACCACGAGGCACTCATGGCTGCAGCGTTAGTATTAGGATTGTTGTTGTTTTCAAATCCCTTTAGCTGCGAGCATTTTGCTCTCGGCAGCGCAATGCCCCCCTCAAGCCTCAAGTAATCATGGCACATGTCCTTGTCATCTGGTCAACGCCAGAGTAGAGCAGGGTTTGTAAGTCTGTTGGTGTGTGTAGGAGCCTGCGTCGAAGAACTGCCAGATTTGGGCAGTGAAGGAGAAGATATGTTCAACGGTCTCCCCGTGGTAGTCACAGAGTCTGCAATGGGGTTCCCACTTCCCACATGGGGTTAATTCAGTTTATGTGTAGTATTAGGATAATTTGTTGTATTCACTGACAAAACAGAACTGTAGACATAACCAGGGCATACTGTGCAGAAATCCATTTCCTTTTTAGCAACGATTAGATCTAGGTCTGGGCCTATAATTGGCGTTTGATGGCCTGTGGAGCAGACAATTTTATTGTGATGGCTGGTTGGACCGCACTCTCGTCTGGTCTAGTGTTTTGTTTTGTTTTGTTTTGCCTTGTTTTACCGTTGATTTTCTTGTCTAATTGCTTTTCTGGTGAAATATGAATGGCCATTACTGTAGAACGATTATTGTAATGATTACTCGGCAGGAGGTAATTTTCTTTATGGCTCTGATGAAGGGAACTTTATATATATAGGCACCAGGTTATAAAAATCTTGATTTCAGTAAGATGGTTCGAAATGTGCCGGCGCTCGAATGACCTTATGCAGTTGTGAGCGTCGTAAAACACTGACCAAAAAAAATGTACCGCAACGTTGCATGTGTACGACTTAGTCTGCTGCTGATCGGACAGGTGTACCCGCTTCATCCCTCAAGCGGTTCCTTTGAATTCCCCC
>NW_004797382.1:1263305-1265425 GCF_000002075.1 Aplysia californica | reverse complement strand
CCCCCCCCCAACAATCACATTTGCTTGTTTGTTTTGCTTGAGTTGAGTAAGGAGAAGAACATAGACACAATAATGGCCATTTAATGCTGGGAAAAAGTAGGACAAACAGACAGAACAAACAGAGGGAAAGTAAAGAAGTTAATAGGACCTACAATGGCACCCTCCAACCACCCACAACCTCCAGTTATCAACAGTCACAAAGCCGGTGTGAATGCACGAGGGCACACACAAAGACGCACTGTTGTCCCCGTCTATGGACACACTCAGTGTAACAACCCGGACCGTCTAAAAGCCCGCTTTCCCCCTGTAACGGACATTAATTGGTCGCTTTTAAGGACAAGTGGGCTAACCCGTATTTCGGGGGTTTCCAGAAATCTTGACGTACACCAAAAGTGGGCATTGCCCTACCTATAGGAGAAGTTTGGTTTTATTGGTGCGTATATTTGTTTGGTTATCGAGAAAGCCTTTTATTATTTTTTAAAGATTTTTGTTGTTGTTGATTTTTGAACATAACATCACAACTGAAAGAGCTGCGGAGCTGGCCTACCATAGAAAACTGCATCTCCGCTCGACGCTTAACGGCAACAGAGGATGAACAAGTAAAAGTAAAAGTAAGCAGGCTATCGAGAAAGCCCTCCTTGTCTTGTGAAAAAACTGAACAAGGGGCAAAAACTTTACCTTCCATTTTTTCAAAACAACATTTTTCTGGATAGCCCCCTTGTTCTTAAAAGCGACCAGTTAACAGTTTTCTCATCGAGTTCACCATTGGTAGGTGCTGAGTTATGCCCCCTTGAAATCTGCACAAGAGCCCAGTACGCTAAACTATTAACAGTCCATTTTCTGTCGGTCTCTTGGGCGGAGATCACTGTGCATTGTGCATGTATTTGTTTGTCTGTGGGTCAGAACCTCTTGCTACGGTTTGATCCACTTGTTCCATGACTTGCACTGTCAAGAGCAACATTCTTAACTTTGCTCTCTTGTAGAACAAAAGCAGTGTCCATTGTAATCCTACAACCTGTGAATTAAAACCCTCTCACACACAAAAAAAAGAAAGAAAGAGAGAAAGATAACAAAAAAACTCAGCACACGTAAATAAAAATAAATCAAGCCTTTCAAGTTTCATTCATAAACTTTTAATTTTTGCATTGATGCAGCTTCAGAAAACTGCATCACAATTGCCTTCTCACCATAAGAGGGAAGTTTCAATAAAATAATAATAATATTTGATGGAAAGATTACAATCACAAGACAATTTCAGGATATAAAAGGGGAAAAACCAACAGTACAACTGGGAATGAACATTGAAGGTTGGACCCACAGCAAGAACGTGTAAAATATACGGAGGCGAGTTCAAAAACAGGCTTATAACATTTCACCATAGTAGTTGTGTACAAAATGACAAGAACATTTTAGACAAACATTTTTTTGCTGATGATAAACTATCAGCAGTCAAGATAAACAAATTAAATAATATTACAACTGCACTCAAACGTTTTTTTTAAATATCCCCCCCCCCCGAAAACATCCCTCCCCCCCCAAAAAAAAATCCCAAACAAAACCACCCAAAAGAACAAAACAAACCCCAAACACCTCCCTTCCACCCTAAGGTATTCTGTGGATTGCTGTTTTGCCTTGAAGAATCTGTTCAGGTGAAGAAACCTGGTTAGCAGTGAAATGACCAGTGATATTTCAAGTGAAAAAAAAGGAAGAGAAGTGTAGGGTCATGCACCTTCCATGAGGAAAGCTGTTGTTGCTGCTGCTGTTGCCAAGTGCAGGTTGCCAGCTGACAGGGAGCTGGGGCTATGATGCCTATAAATCAACCCATGAAAGCCAAATTGTTCTAAGGTGCGGTAACCATTAAGTCATGAAAATTTTGCCATTTCTGTAATGCATAACATCAGCCTTTCTTTTTTAAAACTTAAAATAAAAAAAAATTCAAATGCAGCAGATATATACTAATATCTAATCCCCCCCTGATTTTTTTCAACAGATTTTGCTTTTAAAGGTCGATTTGTTGATAAGTTTTAAAAAAAATTCTGAAATGGAATATTTTCAAGTAGTAAAACGCAGCGATGTAGGATTTAATGCTGAAAAAAATGTCAAGTTTAAAAGTGTTTTGC
>NW_004797382.1:1260780-1263205 GCF_000002075.1 Aplysia californica | reverse complement strand
TAATAATAATAATAATATAGCGCGTATCCATGCTCTAGAGCATGTTCTATGCGCTTTACAATTATTATTACCCAAAAAGACCCTCTGAGAACACTCAGAAACATTCTCTTTTTTCAGCCCCTAGGCTCCTTCTTACTGCTGTCTTTGAGCCACAGCCCTGATCTTAGGGTAAGTAAGATCTAAAACATCATTCTAAGTTAGGGGCGAAAAATCTCGAAGGTCCCGTGTGCAAGTTGCGCACACTAAAGATTCCTTCGTGGTCCTAAAATCGATAGGAGTAGGCTTCGTCCGCCATCCGGGCAAAATTCCAAATTAGATTTAATTCCTTCCAATCTGAAAATTTCAATGTTTAAAGTGTCCCGCGCGCTCATATGACCTTATGCAGTTGCGAGCTCCGTAAAACACTTACCAAAATAAAACTGAATGTCTCATGGGCTTACTGACACGTATGTACAAATAATCAAAAGGGCTGTTCATACCTTTCGTCCATGTCACAAATTGTTATATTATTTCTATCTGTCTAGACACACCTGTTCTATCTTCCTATCTACCTGCCCATGAGTCAGTCTCCCTGGTCTTTGTTTTCATGTTCTTTTTTGTTGTGGTTGTTTTTTTTGTTTTTTTAAAGTGTCGGTTTTTATGACTAGATCTAGAGCGTCTGCTTCTTTCTCTTAGATGAAGTTAAAAACCTCTCGAGAATGCAAAAAACAACAACCCGAAACGAATCCTATCACTTTTGTCATGCGAACAGACATTACACTTGCATGGGCACCCCCACCCCCTCCCCCCACCCCGTGCGCCCTCTCTCTCTCTCTCTCTCTCTCTCTCTCTCTCTCTCTCTCTCTCTCTCTGTCCACCCCCCCCCCCCCCAAAAAAAAATTACCAACCTTACACGCTGAAAATATATAAAAGGTTAAGTGATTTATATGATTCTCATCAAAATAACAATAATTACCAGCCTTAAACATCTAAGCTTTATTGTTTGAATAAAGAGAAGAGATCGACACAATAGATGTCATTCTGTGCCTGGAATAACCTAAGACAACCAGAAACAACACAGAGGGAAGGGAAAGAAGTAGGACCTACTTGGAGCTTCCTCCAACCACCCCCTCAATTAACTTGTCACGTTACAAAAATAAAATATACAATATTCAAAAGTAGTAAAAAGATACCTGATATGTTCACAATCCACAAAATGTATCCCATCTGATTGCCAAAAAATGATGTGCAATATAAGCACTGCAGACTGCTGCTACATAAAGGCTTTTGGAGGGATTTTCTCTTGAGAGAGTACATTTAGGTTTTTTTCAGTAGACACTGAGGATAGTCGTTGCATAGTCTTTTTTATACAAATGCACTTTTGGCAAGGCACCAGTTTTGTAAAGTGTGGAAAACATTGTGCGCTGAGAATAGAAAAGTGACTTTAGCCGTGCTTATATACTTGCACACCGAGGAAAAAAAGAACACGTACATTCTCTCATACTGATGCAGAAGATGGTGTCACAAGAGAAATCGACACATACAAAAAAGGTGCGGGATATGGTGTCTGCGTATAGATCTATTTCTCAGGTGTTGTTTGATTACACATTGTACATGATTTGACCTCAGATCATCTCATAGAATCAAAATATTTCCATGTCACAGACCGTATACATTATTCAGAGTTCTGTAAAACACCTTACTTAGCATGTACATCAAGAGAATCTGCTATTTTAGTGTTCTATTTCATAGGAAATAATAAGTACAGCTTTGAGAAAAGAAAGTACAAAATCATACAGAAGAATATCATGTTTCTATTTTGGCTGGTATAAGTATAAGGTTCTCACATGAACATTGCGCTTGTACAGAGAAAGTCAAATATTTGAATTTGAGAAGTGTTTGAATTTGACAAGTGTTTGAATTTGACAAGTGTTTGAATTTGACAAAAAAGTAGATGTTTTTACGCCCCCATCGACACAGTTTTGATCATTTAGGAGACGGGCTTCCGACCCAGCCTGTCAAAGCCAACCCGGGCTGAGGGAGGACACATTACAACTGAGAGGGTTACAACATCCCAGCAGAAAGATCAAGACACTTAATCCACTTGAGGATGGAATTCAGGTCAGCGGTACCTACCAGCTACCACCAAGGAAGCTGATTTGTCAAGTGTGGCCATAACACAACACAAAGAAAAAAGTCACTTAGAGTAAAAGAGATACATTGACTCAAAATTAAGATAGACAAACATAAATTATAGATAGACAGACAGGAGCAGCAGAGGGGGAAAAATCAATTAGGACCTACCAGTGGCACCCTCCAACCACCAGCAGGAAAAGAAAGTCACTTTAATTTAAGGCCAGAAGATATATGTGTGCGTGTGCGTGTGCATGACCACACACACACACACACACACACACACACACACACACACACACACACACACACG
>NW_004797382.1:1237242-1260136 GCF_000002075.1 Aplysia californica | reverse complement strand
AGGTTGCTGTACTTCGTCCCCACCGACTCCGCAGGGACACACACTCGTCTCTTCACATATTGCAACTTTACACGTATATATCACAACACAGCAGGTCATAATGTGAAAGGTCAAGACCAAGGAGAAGTTGTAGAAAAATACATGTCCGCCTATACTTTCAAAATCACTTCCTTCCAGAGTTATCACGTTTGTACACGAGCCAAGTTTGAAAAGAAAAGAAAAGAGCCTAGTGCTTGCAGGAGGAGAAAGGAATGCATTTTGACTGCACAGGGCAAGACTCAGTCATGCCTCACTTTTCAAAACAGCACATGGCGGAGTCTTAGTTAGTTTCTTGCTAAATTAAACTTCTGAAACCAGGTGACTCCCACCTCCTTCAATCGCAAATATCTCGACTTCTTTTCAAGATAAATGGATATTTTTTTCATCGAAAGCAAGGCAAATGATTAACCTTTAAGATGATATCAATAACTCCATATGCCCCAAAATAGATGAGTGCCTGATTTCACCACGTCGAGACACATATAACGATGACACTGCACAAGACGCTCACTTGTCTAAGACAACCATTTTCCTTCACCACATTGGGTGGCTGTCTTGGACAATTTCGACTGGATTAAAACTTACAACAAGGGGCCAACATTATCCTTTCCTTCTGCAAATCTCGGAGGTGTATTTCAGTTTCAGCTCGTGAACAAGTCATACATAAATGCATCCTAGTGGTGGTTAGCTAAAATGCTTTTTTTAACCTTTTCAACATTTGAGTACAAAGAGGCAAAAATTATAAATGCTTCGTGGATGCTTTAAAAGATGATAAGAAAAAACCCTAGTTTGAGCATTTGTGTAAGTGTTGAAGGCAATCTGAATTAGCAAATTTCACAAGGAATATATACTGCACACTGTTTTCCATTCAACTTTCAATACTGAGTTTCAAGAAATGTACACGAAAGTAACAAGTTTCAAGACAAAAATATAAATATAAGTAAATTTCCAGTGGCAATGCAGTAAGAAACTGTTCAATACATTGAAGTCAATACACAAACAGGAACATCTGACATCAAGAAGAAATGTCATAAATGAAAACTGGCTCAAAGAAAAAGTGACATTTTCAGTTGCCATTTTTCTTTACAAAAAAAGAAAAGGTAACATTTTCTGTTGTCACATTTTTCTTTACAAGAAACAATAATAAATGTAAGTGACATTCAAGAAAATAATGACTTATCAACTTAAAGACAATCAATCAAAATTATCTTTAAAAAAAGGAATCAGGTTTAACTGTAAGAACAATTGAACAAGGAAAATTCTGCAGATATAACGCAGGACAAATTGGACTCACGGCCCAGTTCTGACTTATCGTGGGGGAAGGAAAAAGTAAGCGAGTGGAAAAACTGAATTACCAGCAGCTGAAATTGATGACTAAAACAACTTTTCAGAACATAAATGAATATTCTTTAGCTTTTACAACTCCACACTTTTTCAATAAACATTTTCCCAAAACAGTCTGAGAAAAATTAACATGTACAATTTGCTCTGTAAAAATGTAATTTAAAAAGTATGATTAATTTTACTGAACCATATGAACAAGTCTACAATTCATTTACATTAAAACAAAAACAACATAAAGGTTAAAAAAAAATCCAAACAGCAGCAGTGCATTCTTTTTCTACTACTTTACAACTGTCGCCTTGATCTAAAACATACTGTTTTGTCTCTAAAAGTGAACTTTCCCAGCATTTGTCAAAGGTAGTGACGTACAACTTAGCACAATAAGTAATTTATGACATTTTGTTCCTTATTTCACTCGTCCATCTTCTGACCAAAACAAACTATACGACAAACATTGAAAAGAGACAGGTCCATATTGCAAATATAGGGTGTGCCAACTGAACACAAACTAGGCAGCAATTTCATAAAAAATTATTTTGAGTCCGTCGTGTATTTACGTATTTATCTTTGTTAAATTCTTCTAAAATTGCATAAGCATTTAACATTTTACTAAGAAACAGTTTGCAAAAGTGAGCAGAAGGAAATGTTTGAGAAAATGCCAACAATAGTGGGTGGCCTCTTCTTACATTTCTAATTGTATAATAATATACAAAAATTTACCCTATTTACCAAAATTGGTTGCTTTTAAGGACAAGCCGGCCAACCCAGATTTCGGGGGTTTCCAGAACTCTTGACTTACACCAAAAGTGGGTTTTGCCCTACCTATAGGAGAAGTTTGGTTTCACTGGTGTGTATATTTGCTTGGGTATAGACAAAAACTCTCCTTGTCTTTTAAAGAAACTGAACAAGGGACAAAAACTTTACTTTCGATTTTCTCAAAATAGCTTTTTTCGGGATAACCCCCGTGAGCTTAAAAGCAACCAATTACACCTTGTTCTGTCAACAAACAAGATACATTTAACCTGTGTTTATTATTTTCCCCAGAAATGTTCGAATAAACATTTCCAAAAAGAAAAAAAATCTCAGTTTCAAAATGATATCAAAACCCTGGTCAGGGCTGAACTATAAAATAATAGGAAAGCTTAGCAGGGCATGTAAGTATTTCTCTCTGAATGAGCATTCTTTGCCAGGAAAAAGGAAAAAAAATGGTGTGAGTAAACATTGGCAGCAAGACAGTAGGGACTTAAGCTTTGTGAGACAAATTGTGTCCTGTAACTTGCCAATGTTTGTGTGTGTGAGTGTGTGTGTGTGTGTGTGTGTGTGTGTGTGTGTGTGTGTGTGTGTGTGTGTGTGTGTGTGTGTGCATGCACGCAACTGTGTGCATGCAATAGTGTGTGAGTGTGTGTGTGGGCTGTGCTTGAATATGAATGTATTTCTAAGAGTGTGTGTGTGTGTGTTTGTCTGTGTGTGTGTGTTTGTCTGTGTGTGTGTTTGTCTGTGTGTGTGGGTTCGCACATGCATGTTTGTGGCTGTGTGTGCTGCACGCATGTACATTTCTAACAAGCTGCTTCCTGAAAAAAAAAAAATTCCAATCCACTGCATATTGCAACAAATCAAAGATAGATCAACAGATCAAAATCATACACAGCAAGCTTAACATCATAAGGACATGTTCAATGTGGCAGCAGGTTTGTGGAGGACATGTTCTCTTGTCATGAACAATTTAATTTGAGCCCTCCCCCCCTCCCCCTTCTCCTCACCCCTCCCCATCCTTTCTTGTTGTCCCTCCTATTGATCAAAGGTCAGACATGTTAGAACATTTTTTTCCCCCCAACTCATTGTCATTTAATTGCTAAGACACTCCACTGGCTTTTAAAACAGAGGTTATAGTGCACTAGTGCATGAAAAGCATTTTTGTGTCTGACCCCATAAAAACACCTGTGACCTACAACCTGAACACCTTTAACCCTCGTGTCAAAGACTGATTTCGCTTTTTCCATTTGTTGATCCTCTTTGTCTATCTTGTCAAATGTTTAAAATCCTTCACACAAATGAGCTCTACTTTCTATTCACATTCTAATTTCTGAAAATATATAGATAGGCTTAAAGCCTTTACTGGCTTGGTTTGCTTTTGCTACAAAAAGATATTAATCCGAATACAGGAAAAAGAGGCTAAAACAGCACCTGGACATGGATGGCTGGTGCCTCTATAAATAAATCATTGATGGTCTGGTCTGGTTTTGCTTTTGTTCATTTTCCAACATAATAAAGTGAAATCATCTAATATCCCCCGATGTCATCACAGGCTGTTTGCTGGCGACACTTACTTTGAGGGTTAAACATGATTCTGTGCAGCAGCTGAGAATGCCAGCTATACCAAAAGTCTTCACATAGAGCAACTGAATGAATCTTTGTTGAGTCACAGCAACAGCACAAATGTCAAATTGGGAAAAAAATAATCCAGTAATATCACTGAGGTAGAAGGAGCAGACCACCCAAGAGAATCCTCCACCCACTCACTTCTCATCAGCAAACTACGAGGACCAGATTCTGAATTATTGTTGACCTTTGCCAGCGCAAGCTCTGAGAGAAATAAAAACCTTGAACAAACGCAATGTTTTAAAGTACTCACAACATCTCTCGTGCACTCCCTGCAATTCTAATTTAGATAAATCTAGCTCTTTCTCTCAAAAACACACATACATAGACACAAGCACACACACACATACACAAACCTACACACACACATACGTACATTACCCTTTTCAAACAACTCCAAAACATAAAAGAAAAAAAACCCCAAAGGGAATGTCACAATTCATGTTTTTGATTGTTCAGTTCAGTTGACTTGGTGGAATGAATGTACGGATCTGAAGTCTGGTATGTTCGAGCAGAAATGATCATATGACGTACCTGAACACATCAGACAGACTTTCACTGCCCACACACACACGCTACCACCTCTACCATCTGTTCACCATAAAGACAGGAATGGGGAAAATGTCAGTGAAAAACCTCATAGCTCCCTGTTGCTGTCAGTTGAAATAAGGCTTGAGCCCTAGAAAACGCAGTTACAAAATAGGTTCAGCATAACACGGATGGGTGCAACACAGAAGACTCAAAATATCCATCCAACTTTGCCCGTGGTCCTTTTTTCTTTTTCTTCTTTATCTTTGTAAGGTATCCCTCAAACTACGGATCCCCCAAACTTCCGAGGCCGGCCCCGACGAATTCGAGCTATCCGTGTTATCCTATACTGTAATAAGGACAACTTCCTGAAATGAAATAACTGTTTTTTCCTTTTCAGTAACTGTAAATACATTGCCGAGTACAGCAGATATAAAAGTCCAATGACTGACTGGTCTTGTGAAATTCTTGGACAGACAACTGAACAAACAAACTGTCGTACTCAGATAAGCATCTCATGGTGGGAAAGGCTTGAGACTACCAGAGACGCGTCCGACCAGCAGCAGACCAGACTCGATGTTTCGGAACATTTCCAACCACCATAAACAAATGAGGAGTCCACTGAAAAAAACGGGTATAGTCCCAAACTGGAAATTGTGAGGGTGTCAATTTTAAAAGCTTGTGGACTTATAACTTCATATTTGTTTGATTGGTGGTTTATTTTATATGTTTGTTGGATGCAAAATCTAACAACAATAATTGACCAACAGCTGAACAGAAATACAGTTATGAGCCAACAAGTGTTCATAATTGATACCCTCACGATTTTCAGTTTGTGACAAAGCCTGTTTTTTCAGTGGACTCCTCAAATCTAAAACGGAGTTTTGCTCAGCTCATAACAAGAATGTTGTTGCTGATCTTTCTATTAATGCTTCTTTCTGAAAATGCCCCCAAAGCATCTCGTCTGCTAGCATTGTCGAAGACACGTCCTCAAAGAGTTACGGGTGAGTGTTCATGTAGTAGGGGGAACAGTCACTGAAGTACGAGTGACTGACGTGGGGAGTTTAGAGCCTGAACAAATATCTATCTGTTTAGTGAGATACAAACTTGGAATCCTTTTGTTCCCAAAAAATCCCCCAAAACGAGGCATGAAGGAAGGTCGATCTAATTGTAACATTGATGGACGAGAATGCACACAAACATATTATTGAATAACAACAAAAAACACAACAACTTTTGACTGTTTTGCAGGTGGGCTTTGATCACAGTACAAATTGTGCAAAAAGGCATCAGTGACGAAACATCTTACAGGCAACCGGTGCATTCACGTATGAATATATATATATATATATATATATTGCTAAATCCCACCAATAAAGAAACACAGAAGTTTCTTGAAAATCGAAAGCACCAGATAATCCTCATTTCTAAACAACACACTGGCCACAAACATTTATGAACCTCAGACAAAACAATTTAAAAACGTTTTGCTTGAGCAAATGAATTTCCTGTAGCGTACAAAGACATAAAGGCCTTCAAACGATGAACGTTAAACTGTTCAGACAAGTGGACATTTATTCTTCAACAATCTTGAAATTTTCAACCCTAGATTTATCTCCCACTGAGCTATGGCGCTATTGTCACCAAAATGGCGATTGCAGAAAAAAAATTGAAAACACCCCAGGAAATATAACACCCCCCCCCCCAACCCCCACATATATCAGTTTCTGCACCAATATTTTGTTCACAAAAGTGTAAAAAGTATGATCGGTTCCGTCCAGTCACACAGGAAGTCACTCTGTTCATACTCATACCTGGCACACCTCTCACACAACAACTTTGATCAAACTCTCTCGCACAGGACACCGTATCAATATGAAGCATGCACCCCTTTCAGTTGGAGCCAACCCGTTGTGTTCAAGGAAGTAGGACTGTAGGCTACCCCAGTCTGTGACACACCCAGCTGCTGTCCTTGTCTGGTACGCCTGGACAAGCTTGCAGTCAGTGTCCAGAACCACTTGACCACCGGACCTCCGCTGGACCACCTGACAAAAAGCGTCCTCCACTTTGAATAGACAGGATATCCTCAGTGACTGCTCCCTTGAGAAACGGATACCGGTATGACTCATATGAAACAAAAATAGTTGACCCTTGAACCATCGGAGCATCACAATACACAACAGTCTCTTCTCCCCACACAGCGTGTTTTCACATCGTCATTGTGTGAAATAAAGCGATTCCACACTCATAAATATACATCAGAGCTGAGACCGAGGAAGACGGTGTGACGAGGAGTGGGGCACTATCAGATGAAGGGAACAGAAACAACTCCCAGTTCTCTGTTCAAAGCAGAGATATTCTGAAACATTCCATCTCTTCCACTAGAGCCTGTGCCTTTGTCCTGCCACAGCAGCATGTGTTCTGCTTCATGTATCGTTGAAGGTCAAACACTTCACACACCCCTGAAGTTTGACATCCCTGATAAAGGTTCCATTGTCCCCTCCACATCACACTAAATGTCTCAGAGGATTAAACATTTCTGACAAATGAAACCCCCATACCCTTCACTCCACACCTTAACAAATCTCTCTGCGAGTTTAACATTTCTCTAGTGAATGAACCTCTCCTATCCTCTTCTCCGCATCTTCATGAATATTTTTGCGAGTTTAATATCTCTGATAAACAGGTCCATTGTCCCCTCCAAATCAAATAAAACTCTTCAGAAAGTTCAACATCTCTCAACGAGGAAACTCCCTCGTCCTCTCAGGCACATCTTGATGAACATCTCAGAGAGTCTGGCATCTCTGATCAATGAATCCATCTTCTTCTCAATACCAATGTGAACAGAAAGTTTAGCATGTCTGGCGAATGAAACCACCATTTTTATAATAATAATATAATTTGAATAGCGCAAATCCCTGCACAACAGCAAGCTCTAAGCGTGCGCTTCACAATCTATACTATTACCCCAGCAGACCTGAGAGCATTCTGAAACAACCTCAACTTCGTGGGAAGCATACAGTGCAAGCAGCCATTTATAGGCGCTAAAACACTAACACTAACATGCTGACAAGGAGAGGTCTCCTGTCCATTAAAATCAAAGTCATTCTTCTGTTACCTTCCGTCTCAACCTGAGAGCCGACAAACCGGGTCTCTGTGGTACGAGAACCTGCACTCTATCAGGGCTGAAATCTCTCCTGTCAGAAGTTTTCTCCCTCTTTTCACACTAGAAAAACAGAAGGAGAATCGTACTCCGAACAAACACAGCATTTGTAAACATCAGCACCACTACCACAACTCAAACTAGAAAAATGTAAAAAACCTTTAAGTTTTCTCTATGTTCTACACTCATGCCGTGAATTGTGAGAGTAAGAAATCTCACGTTGGGGAACACACAAGTCACTTCACGATTCCCTCTGTGTATCCTGGCTGATGGTAAACAAACACGAATCCACGAATTAGGCAAAGGGAGATAAGTGTTGCTACCTGTTCCAGGAGAATAAGCCGGTGGGATACTGAAATAGACAAGAAAATGAACAATGTTCATTACAACTCATTAAAATCTTGAATTTCTACAAAAATCCACATTCAATAATTGTTCGTCAGTCATGAATTGATGAAGACATTTAATACCCACGAAGGAAGAGAAGTTACAGAACCTGTAGCAGCTAGTGTGGTAATAATAATCGATAGCATTTGTATTGTGCAAATTCCTGCTCAACAGCAAGTTCTATGCACTTTTTCTTCTTTTTTTTTAGTAGAGGTTTTACGGCGCTCGCAACTGCATAAGGTCATATGAGCGCCAGAGGATTAAAAGTGTTACAAGTGAGTAACAAACAAAAAAGAAAAAGGGGAGATAAGGACGAAAGAAGTTTGATAGGAAAGATGAAGCAAACCACACCAGAGCACCCGCCAACCACCCACTCTATGCACTTTACATTCTATATTGGCAAAAAGAGAAAAGTGAAGAATATAACACTATCCAGATTGTAAAGACCGCAAACGTCACAACTCACTGCAGATAGGAGAGCCTTTCCTTTTCCTACAGTTGTTTGCCTATCGGCTTAAACTTCCACAGGGGGCTCTCGTGGCCTAGAGGTTAAGGTGTTGGCCTCTTATTCAAAGGTCCCGGGTTCGAATCCGGGAAGTGACCGAAAAATTTTCTTCTCTAAAATTGTCTCCTTTCACCTCCTTTCTTGCTCTCCAGCAATGTTCTGTTGTCTGCCTTCATTTCCACTTTCTGCCCCCACCCCCTCACCTCCTTTGCCCCCTCCTCTGGGCTCCTGACTCTTTCTGCAGCCTTTCTACTGCTACTCCTTGGCTCCTCCTTACTGCTGTCTTTCAGCCACACCCCTGATCTTCTGGTAGGAAAGATCTACACCTAGCCTTCTCGGACAAGGGCAAACATCTCGGAGGGCCCGTGTGCAAGTTGCGCACGTTAAAGATCCCTTGATGGTCTAAAATCGATAAGAGTAGGCTTCGGCCACCACCCGGGTAAATTTCAAAATTTCCTACCAACTGAAAATATTAGGTGTGTCCCGCGCGCTCATATGACCTTATGCAGTTGCGAGCACCGTAAAACACTTTACAAAAACAAACAAAAAACTTCCACACTCTACATACTATGCTACGTTATACATATTACGTTTAGTTCGTTAAACTTTCTTATGTTTTCCCTTGTGACCTTCAAGCATATACAGAACCTTTCTTTTTCCAACAGTTGTGTGTATAACTGCTTAAACGTAATATGTTATGTCAAAATGTTACGATTAGTTGGTTAACCTTATCCGTAGGCCTCGGGTCATTTTGTACCACAGGGGGTGTATTCTTCACATTTTAGAAATTTCCTCTTTGGAAAGTGGTGGAACAGAGTTCCCCACATCGTATGGATACGATAGCAAAACATGATGTACAGATGGGGTTAAACTATCTTACAGCTTCCTTTGTGACCTTCAAGCAGATTTACTGAATAGGCCAAAGCTAACCACTACACTGCCAGACTAGACCTACTGTGTAACTTTAATAAGAGCCTGTAACAGCCGCAGTCAATGCTGTGTAAGGTTTAACTAAAAGAGCTATTGGCCTGGGAACGGTGAAGAATCAATTAAAAAAGAAGAAAAACTGAGCCAATTTGGAAAGAAAAATAACTGAAATAAAACAAAAAATTTTTTTCCATCGATATCGCTGTGTATTTTGTTTTTTTGTCTGTAATTCTATGACCAAAAATTGACCTATAGTTTTGCAGTTTCGGAACATACATGGAATTTTTATTAAAACACCTCTCAGTGTCAATGATAGGTCATGAGAAATCAGGGGTAGTTCGCAATAACTTCCTGAAAGCATGCAAACTGTTGTAAGAAACAAACATGTTATGTAAACCGCATACAAGTGTCGTGGTATATGCTTCTACTTCTTAAAAACACTCTATGGCCAACCAGTGTCTGTGGTGTAGAGGTAAGGTGCTTCACCTTGGCACATAGAAGACCGGAGTTTGATTCCTGAGTGGGGAGGACTTTCATTGAGTACCTCGGTCTTCCTGCTGGGATGTTATATCCCTCTAAGCCTCGGTTGGCCCTGTCAGGCAGGGTCAAAGCCCACCTCATAATTGATATAATTGGACACTTTTAAGCACAAGGGGGCTATCCCGAAAAGTGCGGAGAAAATCGAAGATAAAGTTTTTGCCCCTTATTCAGTTCTTTAAAAGACAAGGAGAGTTTTCTCTATAACTAAACAAATATACACACCAATGAAACGAAACTTCTCCTATAGGTACGGCAATGTCCACTTTTGGTGTAGGTCAAGATTTCTGGAAACCTCTGAAATCTGGGTTAGCTCACTTGTCCTTAAAAGCGACCAATTAGGTCCATGGGGGTGTAAAAACTTCGGCATTTAAATTTATTTCTTAAAATCTTCTGCTTTGCTGATCGTTTGCAGAAATTCAGAAATAAAAACGGGAAAAAAACCCACATACCTGAGCCACATAGAGGCAGGCCGCCCAGCGGTACAACTCCTCCTCCGAATCGAAACACAGGCAGTGACCAAAGACGTCTTTGCCTCTGCGGGACACAAGTATGAGATGGTGTTACAGACAACATTATGGTTCTTTATACACATAAACAGCAGTGTCTGAAGGTATGTTGTGGACCACAGTAAGTGATGGTATATTATAGACAACAGTATGTGATTGTATGTAATATATAGACAGCAGTGTGTGATTGTATGTTATAGACAACAGTATGTGATTGTATGTTATATATAGACAACAGTATGTGATGGTGTGTTATAGACAACAGAATGGTTTTTTACACATAAACGATGGTAAGTGACATGGATTAGAGAAACAAGTCCAGGCGAACTATAAAATAATGCCCATGGAACAGTCAGTCGTAGATAGAAGCTTTCATGATTCTGACAAACTGTATGAAATTTGTGACACATTTCATCATGGAGCTAAAAACAAAACTCAGAGAAAAATAGAATTCACAATGTGGAGGTGATTTACCCATCCCCTTGATGTAAATCATTTAGATACTGTACTATATATACAAATCGACTGCTTAGAGTAAGACTCCGAAAGAGGCCATTTTGAAAAGTGACGTATGATAAGATAGATACACCTTTAATGTCCAGAACCTGGTACGTACATTGGTTTAGTGTCTCACCATGTACACACATACACACCCACACACATGCTCACACACACACACACACACACACACACACACACACACACACACACACACACACACACACACACACACACAGAGAAAAACACACACACACAAACATGAACACACATGCAGTATGCTTGCACCCACACACAGGCTTACTGTCACATGCAGTCACTGATGGAATCTTTACATTGAGCAGTCAGTATGCTACGGTTGTAGTTCTTTCCATATAGTAAAAAAAATGGAAGATGTTAATTCCTACAGTTAACAAGGACAATGGAGAAGTCTTTACTCACTTGTCTCTCGTTTTCTCTCCCTTGACGAGGAAAGTGATGCAATATCTGGAAAGGAAAGAAATTGAGTGTCGTTACTGAAGGTGAGACAGACAACATACTCAGTTACTGGAAACTTGTCAAGCGATGTGTCAGGATCGATGAAAACAAAGTCAAGCAATGTCAGCATGGTAGCTTACAGATGGGAAAGCACAAGGGTGTGTCCTTGAGTTAAGACATATCATTATGTGATATCATTATGTGAAGTGTGCTGACAAAATGAGTTACTTCTCGGATTCAAGCCTTAAGGAAATAGATACATCACGCTTATAAGTGAAGTTTTTACAATTTATAAGTATAAAAAACACATTTTATGGTTAAAGAATATGGCATCAATAGAAAATCAACAAATTTTACTCTAGTGTCGATTTTTGGTCAATATCTCCGTGGATTGTAAGAAGTAACTCATTTTGTCAGCACGCCTCACATATCAACTTTGACTAAAAATAGTAGCACAGGGTGTCCACCAACCATGGAATTAGTGCTTCTGAATTTATTGTCGTTGCTTCACAAATTACACTGTGGAATGCTAGGAGTGTATATTTATAGCATTAAAAATAAAATCCCCCCGAATAAATAAAATGTGGTGTTTTCTTTCTGGCCTTTCAAGACACTGAGCCACAGTTCCTGCAGGTTTGTGAGACCCTTCTGTCTACTGCTTCATGTTAGTCTCCACTATACACCATTGTGGAAAGTGACGTATGACCCAGTCTTACACTGAGAAGTTGATACGTCTTCAGACCTTTCTTTTGCAAGAACACGTCTAAATGCCCAAGCATACAAGTCTTACTTTTCCATGCACTGGACTAAATTAAATGTTGATACCCTCCAAATGAACATTATGTTCTGTAATATGCCTTAAGAAGATTGTGTTGTCAACAACTGTGTGGGTGGTTGGAGGGCGCTCAGGTGTGGTTTGCTTCTCTTTTCAGTGTTCAGTGTCGGTCGTGCTTTGCTAATCTCCTCCTTTTTTATGTTTGTACAGCGTTCAAAGCTTGTTTCTGGACCGTACAGAGAGCTATGAAAAAATACTATCTATTACTACTTACCTTGTGGGAGTTGACTTCTTTGGCTGATGACCGATGTAGATGGTGATATCCTCCACGTTCCAGCCGGCAACCTCTGAACTTGACTGAAAGAAAGAACAAGGGGGAAGTTGTCAGGTGTTCACTACATTCTAGGATTGCTGTTTTACTCCTGTTTTTAGAGATAGATGACAGATAACGTACTGACATTGTCATTCAGCTTCACCTGCCACTTCACTGAAGGATGATAAAATGAAACAGATTTGTTTTCTACCCTTTTTTTTGGTCTCGCCTCTTTTTCTTTCTCCAAAAGGTAAAAACAATTAAGAGAGAAGACAGCAAATTCTGAGTTACTCGTTAAGTCTTTCATACATTTCTTAAGCTTGGTGAGAAGGTAATTGAAACATTGGTGAAAACTTGCCACATTAAAAAAAAAATGTAGGTGTCTTTTTAACTTTCCACAGACACAATTTAGGTCAATTAGGAGGGGGGCTTCCAACTCTGCCTGTCAGGCCAACCCGAGCCGAGACATACAACAGATCTCAGAAAAAATGCCCAGATACTTTAAAAAAATTTTCTCCTCACTAGGGAATCGAAAGCGTAAGAAGGGAAGACCAAAGATGACATGGAGGCAAGCGGTACAAGCGGAAATTGAAAAAGCGGGGACATCATGGAAACAGATAGAAAAGGATGCTCAAGACAGGCTTAGCTGGAGTAATGTTGTTGATAGCCTGTGCTCCACTGAGAGTTAAAAAGGGCAAGAGAGAGAGAGGGAATCGAACTCTGGTCTCCTGTGTAAACCTCAGATATCACTTTTGCCATATTATAAGAGGACTCTATTTTCAATGATAAGCACATTTATGAATGACCGGTTTAAATAGGACATTGCTACATTTTACTTACAATTGTACCAATGGTGTATCTTCAAATAAGACGATTTACTTTGATTTCACCAACTTATGGGCCTTGGAAAAGAGTGCCCCAGCTGGTTATACAAAAATACGCATGGCATAAGTTGGAACAGAGTTTGATTTCACCGAATCTAAAAAAGCAACCTATTTTAATACTCGGCCTTTGACTTTTAGAATCTTGAAATAAGTATTTTTTACTTTGAACTCACCAAAACCGATAGCAATAACACTAATCTATACCCAGCTTTGACTTTAAAAATCTTGAAATAGGAGTTTTTACTTTGATTTCAACTAAACTTATAGCAACAACGTGCATTAATACACACAGCTAAGAATCTTGAAATATACGGCTATTTACTTTGATTTCATCAAAATCGATAACAATAATCCAAATTATTACCAGACGTTTCACCTGAAGAGAACAAGAACAAAGAAAACAAAGAAGAACCAACAAGAACAAAGAAAACCAACAAGAACAGAGAAGAACAAAGAAGAACCAAAAAGAACAAAGAAAACAAAGAAGAACCAACAAGATCAAAGAAGAACCAAAAAGAACAAAGAAAACAAAGAAGAACCAACAAGAACAGGGAATAACAAAGAAGAAGCAACAAGAACAAAGAAGAACCAAAAAGAACCACCAAAGAACCAACCTTTGGACTGCTGGAGATGACCAGTCGGTACTGCTTGAACTCCACGTGGTATTTCTTGAACTTGGACTTGGCCTTACACTCGGCGTACTGCAGGCGGGCCGACAGCATGGTGCTTGCACTGTACTGTGAGACACAAGGGGGGTGGGTGGGGGGGGCGGGGGGCATGTCAGTGTTTCATTCAAATGTCAGTTGAAGTCCTTTCTGTTTTTAAATTAATAAGATGAATATTTGGAGTGATTTTCTTTTAGTTTGAACACAATGTTTTATGTTACTGTTGTACGTTGTACTGTATTGTAAAGCGCTCAGAGCCTGTGTACTTTAATCGGGGTTGAGTGTGATATAAAGGTAATTTATTATTATTATTTTTAAAGTACATGCAATGATAGTCAAAATTGTCCAAGACAGCCAGCCATCCATTGTCCATAATTATAATAGTTGTCTTAGACTTAGACAGGTATATGTCTTGAACTGCGTTTTTTAAAAAGTGGAGAGGGAGAAGTAGTTTTAGTTTTAGTAAGAGTTTTACGGCACTTGCAACACAATAAGGTCATATAACTGCCGAAGATTAGAGGTGTTACAAGAGAGTAACAAGCACAGAAAAGAAGGAGGGGAGTTAAAGAAGATAGATGTTTGATAGGAAAGAAGGAGAAAACCACACCAGAGCACCCATCAACCACCCATTTGGAGAAGTGGGAAGTGGTTGTTTGAACAAGTAATTGTCTTATGCAAGGTTAGGTTTTTTAAAAGTAGAACGTGAAAAAAGTTAGTAGATCTAGAGCTCATTTGTGAAGGAGTTAAAATGTTTGGCTAAAGAAAAAAACCAGGGTAAAAGAAACCTAGAAGGCTACTGGTTTAATAACAACAACAACAACGACGACAACAACAATGACAACAACAACAACAACGATGACAACAAAAACCACAACGACAACAACAGTAACATCAATGACAACAACGACAACAACAACCACAACAACAACAACAATGACAACAACAGCAAGAACAACTACAACGACAACAATGACAAAGACAACAACAACAACTACAACAACAACAACGACAGCAACAACAACAATAACAACAACAACAACAATGACAACAGCGACACATAAACCTATAGCACGGCTTACACTGGCGTCAAGTTTCTCCAGCATCTCATCATCACGCACACACAGACAGCAGCTGTTATCCTGCCTCACCCAGTCCTCCCACTCCCCCCACAAGTTCAGAGTCTCCAACAGCTTGTCCTCAGGGAACAAAGGCCGCTCTGAGGGGATGAATGATCATGGTAATGACGAGGAAGGAGGAGGAGGAGGAGGAGGAGGAGGAGGAGGAGGAGGAGGAGGAGGAGGAGGAGGAGGGGAGGAAGAAGAAGAAGAAGAAGAAGAAGAAGAAGAAGGAGAAGGAGAAGGAGAAGGAGAAGGAGAAGGAGAAGGAGAAGGAGAAGGAGAAGGAGAAGGAGAAGAAGAAGAAGAAGAAGAAGAAGAAGAAGAAGAAGAAGAAGAAGAAGAAGAAGAAGAAGAAGAAGAAGAAGAAGAAGAAGAAGAAGTTTTTGTTTGAGTAAAGAGAAGCATATCGACACACAAATGGTCATCTAGTGCTGGGAAAAAGTAAGACAGACAGACAGAAACAATAGAGGGAAGGTAAAAAAGTAAAAGTACTTACCAGTGGCGCCCTCCAACCACCCACGAAGAAGAAGAAGAAAAAGAAGAAGTAGAAGAAGAAGAAAAAGAAGAAGTAGAAGAAGAAGAAAAAGAAGAAGTAGAAGAAGAAGAAAAAGATGGAGGAGGAGGAGGAGGAGATGCCTGGCAGTTGTATTCAGAGTGTCAGAATGTGCCTTACTCGAAATAGTGGTGGAGGGGAAAGGGGGGAGGGCATCTGGAACATATGTTGTTTGTGGCTGTAATATCTTATCGTAATTATAACATAATAAATCCTGATTGACGTATGTTCTATGTTTCTGCAAACTTTTAAAAACCACAATTGAAAGAACATTCTTAATCTTGTCTGCACAAACGTTGATGGAAACATTTCAACACTGAAAGGGTTAAAGAAGAACAGGAGAAATGAGAGACTTTGGGGAGAGCCGACTATGACTGATATATTTGATCGCTTTTAAGGACAAGCGGGCTAACCCAGATTTCGGGGGTTTCCAGAAATCTTGACCTACACCAAAAGTGGGTATTGCCCTGCCTATAGGAGAAGTTTGGTTTCATTGGTGTGTATATTTTGTTTGGTTATGAAAAAAACTCTCCTTGTCTTTTAAAAAAACTGAACAAGGGGCAAAAACTTTATCTTCGATTTTCTCAAAACAGCATTTTTCGGAATAGCCCCCTTGAACTTAAAAGCGACCATTTATAGAAGCATCAGCCATCCATTTCTAGATGCTGTTTTAGCCTCGTGAGAGTTTTGAGGGGGGGGGGGGAGAAAACTACTGACCCAGATCCCCCTTGAATAGCAGCTCATGCAGAACACATTTGCCCATCTCCGGGATCGCATTCTTTCTCTTCACGTAGTTCACAGCACCTTCAGCAGTCATATCCTCCGTCACCTGCCATGGAAGGAAATAGAACACTTGGGTTAGTTTTAACTTGCTACATGTTTCCAAATTCATATTCCGAAACTGAAAGTAGGTAGGTCGTCACTAAAATCGATGTCCCCCCCTCCCCTGTGCCAAATGCAGAAGATCCAGGGCAGTCACTTGTGGTTGGGGACTATAAGCTGGAGAATGTAGGTAAGTATTTTATTCAATGTTTAACCTGTGGTGTTTTACCTACCATCAGCCGGGCTACTAAGGCCACTAGATATATCTAGATCTAGATCTATCGTTCTCTGACACTATGGCTCCAAATCTAGATCTAGACTCTATATAGATCAATATCGATGGTAATAACACACTTCTGACACCATGTGGTGTTTTACCTACCATCAGCCGGGGCTACTTAGGCCATTCAGGGTAACTTAAGCCACTTACAATAAGTTACAAAGAACGGTCTGTACAAAGGAACAGATTTAAACGTGCAGCCATCATTGTGTTCAGCAGGCCAACCCCAAGCCAGATTTATTCGAGTAGTACAACCAGTTGCAGATGTCTAATGCAATGCCAGGTTGGCTAATTGATTATACCACATAACCCTTTGAGCCCTGACCTCCTGAGGTTACTGTGCCCCTCTGTCTGAGCTCCTGAGCGATATAATACTAACATTTATACGACTGTCAGAATTCCATTCCACATCCCACTCAGGGTAGTCCTCGTCACTATGAGCATCTAATTCAGAAAGATCCTCAGAACAATCAATAACATCCTGTGTAGTATACATGGTTTTCTGTGCAGGTTTTGTCCCAGACAGGCTGGATGTGGGATAGGGTCTTGCTCACCAGTGTACAGGTGGCTAGGGTTCAAGGGTTAAGGCCATTGGACCACATCAAATTGACTGCTTAGTTTAGTTTTTATAGTTTTAATAAGGTTTTACGGCGCTCGCAACTATATAAGGTCAAATGAGCATCAAGGGGTGGATGTCAACAGAGAAATCCAAACGGGGAATCAGGCTTATTCTGCTCATCTCTCTAACCTTAACAGCACAAAATCTGCTTCGACTATCAATCAAAGCATCCCCGAAATAGTAGTTCACAAGAGAGCGACAAACATACAAAAGAAGTAGAAGAAAACTGACTATAATAAGGATGAGGAAAGACAAAGCAAGAGCTCCCCCTATGTTGTTCCGGAACAGTATGAACATGACATTGATAAATCAGCCCATTTACAATTCTACAGAGCATGAGAACATGTTAATATCCCCCCTTTGGGAATGGCCTAAAGACAACTTCAGTCAGTAGCACTGCCCTGGTGGGGGTTAAGGGTTAAGGCCACTGGACCACATCAAATTGACTGCTCAGTAAGACTCCACCATATGTCATGTTGAAGAGTATTGTATACGACGGAGTCTTAAACTGAGCAGTCGACATACGAGTTTAACACGTACCAGAAACTTCTGTGAAAACAACATAAATTATAGGTGACACACATTATATCAATAACATTTTAAAAACTTTTAAAGTCTATAAATAAAGTTTCTATAGTTTATGAAAAGTCTGAACAATACAAAACATTTCTAAAGAGTATATAATAAAATAGGGAGAGAGAGAGAGAGAGAGAGAGAGAGAGAGAGAGAGAGAGAGAGAGAGAGAGAGGGAGAGAGAGAGAAAGAGAGAGAGAGATAGAGAGAGAGAGAGAGAGAGAGAGAGAGAGAGAGAGAGAGAGAGAGAGAGAGAGAGTGTGCGTGCGTGAGAGTGTGTGTGTGTGTGTGTGTGTGTGTGTGTGTGTGTGTGTGTGTGTGTGTGTGTGTGTGTGTGTTTCTGTGTATGTGTGTGAAATTCAAACCAAACAAAAGAATCACCTGTATATTGATAGACTGTCCCTCTCGGCTGAGGATGAAGAACTCACACAGCGTGGACTGAATGGACGGAGTCATTGACTGAAACAACACAACAGTATTCCTTGAAGATAATGGCAAGCATAAATATACGGGAGGCATGCTGACAAAATGAGTTACTTCTCGTATTCCACAAATGGAAATGTCGGCCAAAAATCGAGAATAGGGTCAAATTTGTACATTTTCTATTGATGCCATATTCTTTACCTATAACCTGTCTTTTATTATTTCATGCTTATAAATTGTAAAAACTTCACCTATAAGCGTGATGTATTTATTTCCTTAAGGCTCGAATCCGAGAAGAAACTCATTTTGTCAGCATGCATATATTAGTGGCACAAGGTGAAATCAGATGCACAACAACTTAACAAACTTGAAGAAACCAGTATTTTTTCTGTCCCATAGGTAATTCTTATCAATTTTCTTGTTTGGCTCATCACCTTTTATGTCCATTTATAAGCACATTTCTGTGGAGATTTTTCTGAAAGCATTGATAAAAGGCACAGAAAATGTACATTTGCAGTTTCCAATGACACTCAAATTTTGAAAGTAGCTAAACTTTGGCAGCCATTTTCCTCTCAAACTTTACTTCCAACCCAGCCACCCCACCTCCTTCCAGCTAAAATCTATCAGCTATATCTCTATCTATCTATCTATCTATCTATCTGTTCGTGTTTTAGCGCTTGTAAAATGGCTGCTTGCACCCCAGGAAGTTGAGACTGTCTCAGAATGCTGTCAGGTCTGCTGGGGTAATAGTATTATTATAAATTGTAAAGTGCATAGAGCTTGCTGTTGAGCAAGAATTTGTGCTGCACAAACGCTGTTTATCATTATACATGTACTATAATCTCACCTGTCTTTTCCCTTTCATGATCTCCTCTATCTCGGCCGCGGCTTTGTTGATCTTCCCCTCGATTGCCAGCTGCTCGTCATCAATCTGTCCAAAGTCAAAACAGAGAGGAGTAAAAATGATTTTCAGAATTTTATTTGTTTATTTCGACTGTTAAGTGCAAGACTCTGGCATAAGCTGTTTTGAAACTTGAAAAGTGACATATGACGAAGTCTTGCACTTACATTGAGCAGTCAATTTCAGGACAGCTATGTGGACCCAGACTGCGAACTTTTCCAAACCCAAAGAAGGACACCCTAAATAAGGCGCTCTGTTAGCTCATCTGGTAACACGCTAAACTGTGGAGTGGATAACGGCGGTTCGAATCCCAGACTGGGCATTCCTGAACTCGGGTTGTTTTGTGGAGTTTTCAAGGCTCTCAAACCATTTGGCTGGGTCCTATATATATAACAGGAGACGGATCTTAAATTTGGAGCTCCCATCTCTGAAATAACCTAATAGAGTTGATAGGGGTGTTAAACCCTCGCACCTACACCAAACATAATAACTTCAGATTACGAAACCACAAACAAAAGTACATCAAGTGAAACTGATTCTGATGTAGTGTATGTGATGTCCTCTCTAATTTCCGACTGCCAACTATAGGAAAGTCCCGAGACATTCAGGACAGTCTGTGCGCCTGTAGAATGTTCATTTAGAAATAATGACCTCACAACCAACAAAGAAATATTTTGTTTTACCGACTCTGTATTCAATCATATACAGTGTGCATGTAAATCATATTCTGTCATAACTTATGGGTACAAAGATATTCAAAGACGAATAAAATAATGAATATTCCGATAAATTTTAAACAAGTAAAGATTAAATTCAAAGAATAAGAGAGATATTGTAAGTAGAGATTACATTTTAAGAAAATGTTTTGACAATGATTGTAGCATTATTATTTCTGTGTAACATAAAATATGATGTTTTACTTCAGCAACCTTTATTGACAGGAAAACATGCCTTCAATAGATAGCCATATACTATCATGATCAGAGCTAGATTGATGAAGATGAAAAGAAAAAAAACGAGATGGATTGCCTTGTGTGAGACTCCGCCATATGTTATTTGGAAAAGTGACCCATGGCAGAATCTTACAAAGAGCAGCCGAGATAGAAAGGAAGTGAGAAAACCAAAGATGTGAGGAGAGAAGTGAGAAAACCAAAGAAGTGGCAACAAAAATGTGAAAAATAAAGTGAGAAAACCAAAGATGTGAGGAGAGAAGTGAGAAAACCAAAGATATGAAAAGTAAAGTGAGAGAACCAAAGATGTAACAACAAATGTGAAAAGTAAAGCGAGAAAACGAGAAAACCAAAGATGTTTTCTCACTTCCTTTCTATCTCGGCTGCTCATTGTAAGATTTTGTCATGCGTCAAGTGAGAGAACCAAAGATGTGAGAGGTAAAGTGAAAAACAAAAAAAGAAAAAAAAAGTGAAAAGTAAAGTGAAAATAAACCAACAAAAATGTGAAAAGTCAAGTGAGAAAACCAAAGATGTGAGAGGTGAGCAGACGTGACACCGACCTGGAAAAAGTAGTTTGTGTTACGGAGTAGGTCCACAATGATGGCAATCTCTTTGCTGGTGATGTCGGACATCAAGTTGGGCTGGACCGGGAAGACAAACATCACAACAATAATGATGATGATAATAACAATAATAGCAACAATAATAATAATAGTAATGATAATAATAATGATAATAATATAATAACAATTTAATAATAATATTAATAATAATAATAATATAATAAAAATTTAATAATAATAATAATAATAATATAATAACAATTTAATAATAATATTAATAATAATAATAATATAATAACAATTTAATAATAATAATATAATAACAATTTAATAATGATAATAATGATCATGAAAATGCAGCTGCAGGAAGTGTCAATAAAATAAGGTAGATAAATTCTTTGTTCTAAAACCATTGCCAGACCATGCTGAAATGTTTTCAGTTCTCCATAGAATGGAGATGAATACACTACTACTCGGATTTGAAAGCTTAATCTTCAAGCAGGGTTGAAAATTACAATTTTTTCCTCACAACACACACATTGAGCCCGTAACGCACATAACCTCAATTGTGCTGAAAGTGGCCCAAATCTCAACCACCAAGAGAAGCGTACCTGGTCATTCTCCGTCCTGAGCAGCGAAGGGGCGAAGCACGTTGCCAGGTTGGTGATACCCATCATGTTCTCCCCTTCTCTCTGGGACACGCTGAGAAAGGAACAACATAAACACATTGTTGGGATATTTCCTCACTTTTAAACACAACTGACAACACAGACACTTTGTTAGGCTATTTCCACCCCCCCCTTCCCCCCACAGTGCTACTGACTGAAGTGTCTTTAGGCCATTCCCAAAGGGGAGACATTAACATGTTCTTATGCACAGTAGAATTGTAAATGGGCTGATTCATCAATGTCAAGCTCATAACTGTGCCTGAACCGCAACAGGGAACTGCTGCTTTTTCTTTCCTAATCTTTACTACCGTCATTTTTCCTCTACTTCTTTTGTATGTTTGTCACACTCTTGTGACCCTCTAACACGACTGACAAATTCATTCCCCCTCCACCCCCCTCCCTTCCTCCAAGTTTCTGGTCATTTGTATGACAAAAAGTCATAGACCTATTCCCTGCTTTGTCGCAGCAAGTCTAGTTTGAAATATGAATACCTCAGCATCAATTTTCAGCATTTAAAAAATAGGTTTCAAACTACACCCATGTAATTACCCACCAAAATTTAAAGAAAAAATAAAGATCTAATATAATGTGAGCATACAGTAGAGAACACACATGCGGAGATTAATCACAAATTAGGAGAATAAGAAAAAAAGCAATAACGCAGCATCTAGTCAGTGGATGTGCCCAGTTCTAAGAGAGTAGCCACAAAGGTTTGTGTTGTGATAACATATGGCAACATACAAGTTCTCTTACGTGAGTAGATGAAGGAGAACTCTCTTGAGTGTGTGGTAGTTGACTAGAGGCATTTTGTCAATGTAGTATTTGTACCAGGCCAGACGGTTCTTCTCATCCTTGCAGCCTGCCGAGCACATGTTTTCATACATCAAATAACACACATCAAACAACGTGTTTATAATGCCGTCATTAAACATGTACAGTTTATGCAGTTATTTTAATTTTACAGGAAAGCCTAAAAAACAGAACGTTGTTACAAAAAAACAAACAAACACAAACCCCACTGGCTTTAAAGATAAAGGGGAAGTTATTATCAAAATTGTATTCTTAAAAAATATTGACTTGGGGTATTTGCAAAAGTTAGTTTTCGTGATAAACAATGTTCATTTTTTTGGTGCTCCTGCAAAATTGTAAAAACTGCATATACTGTACTTTTAAAATGACAGCAGTATTGTGCAGAACATGAGAAAGGAAATGTCATAGAAAAACAAAAAATCATGAGAAGAGACAGACCAAAAAAAAAAAAGAAATCAGACAAGAAGTGGGCATCAAATCAAGCATGAAACACATCGAGAGACAATAAATAAGATGGTTTGGAAACGTAGGCCTGCAAAATGAGCTTTGATGGCTTCAAGGCAAAAGAAAGACCATGAAAAAGATGGATTGATGGAGTCAACAAGATCTTTCTAGTAGTAGTATAAGGTTTTACGGCGCTCGCAACTGCTAAGGTCATATGAGCGCGCGAAACACAAGTTGTTC
>NW_004797382.1:1200937-1234372 GCF_000002075.1 Aplysia californica | reverse complement strand
AAGAAGAAGAAAGAAAGAAGGAAGGAGAAGAGGAGGATACACCAAAGTAAGTGTCGCACACGGATCCCAGAGGGTTGGGGTCCGTGTGCGACACTCCGCCTTTGAAGGGGTTGCACCTTCTGCAGACGAAGCAGTGGGTCTATTTATATCCCCCCGACCCACTGGGGGTGTGGGTCTATTTATATCCCCCCGACCCACTGGGGGTGAAGATCTTTCTTACAAGGGCACAATATGATGATCCAAAAAGTGACACACCTGACCAAATTTTAGCCTTCTAAAAGTGGTCAAAGTGGGCGCTGGCCATAAAAAGGTTGACAAGACTGTTACAATAAACATTCTACACTCACATTGACACTAAATAAGATTAATTACGACCCAGCTACGATCATCCGCTTTCCTTACCGGCCATGTTGATCCACGACGTGTAGTTGATGCGTTCAAACACAGAGTCGTCCAGTTCGCGCAGGAATCTCTTGAGTCCGTTGGCCACCTCGTGGACTGTGTAGTCTGTCAGCGTCACTGAGCCCGCATCTAATGGAAGAGGGAGGAAACTGTGATTTGTGAACCAGTGCTACTACTACTGCTACAACAGTAACTGCTACTACTACTTCTGCTACCACTACTACTTCTATTGCTTCTACTACTATTACTACTACTATTACCTATTTACCACTACTACTGTTGCTACTACTATTACTACTACTACTACTACTACCACTACTACTACTATATCTACTACTACTACTACGACTACTACTTTTATAATGAATTATTGAAAGAGCTGCAGAGCTGGCTTACCATAGAAAACTGCATCTCCCCTCAACACTTAGCAGCAACAGAGGAGGAAAAAGTAAAAGTAAAAAGTAAAAGTATTAAAACTTTACTTTTATCCTCTGCTCATACTCTTTTGGGTGTCGCAGGAAGAAAGAGCCGTCTCTCTGCCATCAGCCGGAGAGCAGGGGGACTGCTGGGTTCAACGAAGTACGGTTTGGCTTTATGCCACTGAGGCGTCACGCTAGCCGTGAAGGAGAACCCGGGTCACCCAGAAAAGTTGCAGGCTAAAGAGGCTCTGGTGAAACTGTGACAGGCCAAGCAAGTCGGTAGTGGATTATTTATTGCTACGGAAACTAACAGAAGAAAGAAGTATTATAACACTCCCTAATAAACCAGATTCCTCTCAGAAGTCTTTCCCCCTCAGATGTCAACTACTACTTATTATTACAAACATAATAACATCACAGCTGAAAGAGCTGCAGAGCTGGCCTACCATAGAAAACTGCATCTCCCCTCGACGCTTAACGGCAACAGAGGATGAAAAAGAAAAAGTAAAAGTAAAAGTAAGTAAGTACGTAATAGTCCAGATTTTTCTCAGCGATCTTTCCGCCTACAGTGAGAGAAGAAAAAAACCCAAAACGGACCTTTCTTGAACTGATCGAGCAGCGCCCGTATCCTGGTCTGCTGCGCGCTGTTGCGGTAGATTCCTTTCTCGTCGAGCCCCATCATGTAGATGTGGGTCAGGCACTTGTCCACGATCACCGGCACGTTGTTCTGGGTCAGAGCCTGGTCGTTGAGGGTGCTGCCGCTGCCCTGAGGAAACCAAGGAGGAGACTTAGAGATTGAGGTGAGGGAACACAGGAGGAGACTTAGAGATTGAGGTGAGGGAACACAGGAGGAGACTTAGAGATTGAGGTGAGGGAACACATGGAGGAGACTTAGAGATTGAGGTGAGGGAACACAGGAGGAGACTTAGAGATTGAGGTGAGGGAACACATGGAGGAGACTTAGAGATTGAGGTGAGGGAACACAGGAGGAGACTTAGAGATTGAGGTGAGGGAACACAGGAGGAGACTTAGAGATTGAGGTGAGGGAACACAGGAGGAGACTTAGAGATTGAGGTGAGGGAACCCAGGAGGAGACTTAGAGAGATTGAGGTGAGGGAACCCAGGAGGAGACTTAGAGATTGAGGTGAGGGAACCCAGGAGGAGACTCAGAGATTGAAGTGAGGGAACCCAGGAGGAGACTTAGAGATTGAGGTGAGGGAACACAGGAGGAGACTTAGAGATTGAGGTGAGGGAACACAGGAGGAGACTTAGAGATTGAGGTGAGGGAACACAGGAGGAGACTTAGAGATTGAGATGAGGGAACTAAGGAGGAGACTTAGAGATTGAGGTGAGGGAACACAGGAGGAGACTTAGAGATTGAGATGAGGGAACTAAGGAGGAGACTTAGAGATTGAGGTGAGGGAACACAGGAGGAGACTTAGAGATTGAGGTGAGGGAACGCAGAAGGAGACTTAGAGAGATTGAGGTGAGGGAACATAGGAGGAGACTTAGAGATTGAGGTGAAGGAACACAGGAGGAGACTTAGAGAGATTGAGGTAAGGGAACACAGGAGGAGACTTAGAGATTGAGGTGATGGAACCAAGGAGGAGACTTAGAGATTGAGGTGAGGGAACACAGGAGGAGACTTAGAGAGATTGAGGTGAGGGAACACAGGAGGAGACTAAGAGAGACTGAAGTGAGGGAACACAGGAGGAGACTCCGAGATTGAGGTGAGGGAACACAAGAGGAGACTCAGACACAAGAGGAGACTTAGAGATTGAGGTGAGGGAACACAGGAGGAAACTTAGAGATTGAGGTGAGGGAACACAGGAGGAGACTCAGAGATTAAGGTGAGGGAACACAGGAGGAGACTTAGAGATTGAGGTGAGGGAACACAGGAGGAGACTCAGAGATTGAGGTGAGGGAACACAGGAGGAGACTTAGAGAGATTGAGGTGAGGGAACACAGGAGGAGAATTAGAGATTGAGGTGAGGGAACCAAGGAGGAGACTTAGAGATTGAGGTGAGGGAACACAGGAGGAGACTTAGAGAGACTGAGGTGAGGGAACACAGGAGGAGACTCCGAGATTGAGGTGAGGGAACACAAGAGGAGACTCAGACACAAGAGGAGACTTAGAGATTGAGGTGAGGGAACACAGGAGGAGACTTAGAGATTGAGGTGAGGGAACCAAGGAGGAGACTTAGAGATTTGTTAGTTTTAGTAGAGGTTTTACGGCGCTCGCAACTGCATAAGGTCATATGAGTGCCAGAAGACTAGAGGTGTTACAAGAGAGTAACAAACATAAAAAGGAAAAAGGCGAGATAAGGACGATAGATGTTTGAAAGAAGAAGCAAACCACACCAGAGCACCCGTCAACCACCCTTACAGCATGAAGTGAGGGAACCCAGGAGGAGACTTAGAGATTGAGGTGACGGATGAAACAATAGAGGAGACTTACAGCATGAGGTCAGTTATACAACAATAGAGGGATAAAATAAAGGCGTTTGTTTGAGAAAAGGAGGAGACTTAGAGCAAGAGGCCAGGGATAAAACAATAACGCTTCGCTTCCTCAGAAATACAAAGTTCTATCTGCTGAGTACCTAGTTTTGAGAAATTTTACATAAAAGATCTTTGTCGAATACAATTCTTTGAATATCTTGATAAAGACTCGCAATAATCATACGATTTTGATAGAGCAGATAGAACAATTGGTTTCTGATCTCGTGGTCTTAGTAATTCAAAATGGCCAAAAATATCACATACAACTTTGTAATTCTGAGATAACGATTTGTTTGAGTAAAGGAAGAGAAGCAATCAAAACATTAGTGGTTTAGAGCAGGGAAAAAGTAAGGTGCTTTTAGTTTTTAAAAAGTTTTAGTCAGAGTTTTACGGCACTTGTAACATAATAGCTGACTGCAACAAACCAAAGCTTGAACCTTCTGACAAACAGACAGTAAAATTGACTAAAATTTTCTGACAAACAGTAAAATTGACTGAAACTTTCTAACTGACAGTTGACCACAAACCACTCACAGTGACTCCATCACGCAGGGCAACAAACATCTTCTCTGTGTCTCTGGTTAGTGGAGCCTGGATGTACAAGGACCTGGGGATGGAAGGATAGATTCCATTCATCAAAAGCAAGAAAGATGAACAAGCTTTAAGATTATACAATAACTCTCTACGCCCAAAAAAAGATGAGTGCCCAATTTCATCGTGTTGTGACAATACGAATCGTTCAACCTTTCCTGGAAACCCAGTAAAAATAAAAAAACACTGGTTAAAAGGAAGGGATGTATAGTTGGCATGACGGACAACTTTACACTCTTCTTCAGGAGATTTCAAAGATTGTGAAAGTCTTCTTTCGGTCCGATGTTACATGTATCTATGTATCTAAAAGTTTGCCCTAAGCAAACAATAAAGTGATAATGGGATGTGTTTTTTACAAGAGCTCAGGCTTCTCTCACTTCATTTTTTTCTGTCTCTAGAAGAGTTAATGAACAAATGGGCAGCAGCTTTGTTTGTGTCCGTCTCACTCACCTTCTTGTGGTTCCAATGACAAAGCACGGGCCTTTTTTCTGAAAACCGTTGCTAGAGTCTTGCATTTCTGAAAGACAAAAATAACATAATAATAATAATGATAATAATAATAACATCAATGCTAATAGATAATAGAATGCATTTATAGAGAGCGGTATTCCATAGAAGTAGGAGCTCTGAACATTTTACATCAGTTGCATGATGACAGAGAAAAACCTCACACACATCAGAAAAATAAAGCAGGAAAAAACTGACAGTAGGTACATTACAAAATCACACCGTACTTATTCAATACAGAGTCACTAGCACACTGCTGTTCATGCAAAATGATAACATGATTAAATAGGTCATTTTTAGAATGGGCAGACAAACTAATAACCTACATCTGCCCCTTGCCAATCTTCACAAAACAAACTCACTTGAAACATTCGAAACGGATGTTCTGGAAATTATATTATCGTCAATTTCTACATTTTTCTTGCTGTTTTTAATACACCTATGAAAGAAAGAGTTATAAAATGAAGAAGGCGAAGGATGTACATTTGAACCTGCTCTAGCGTCCACCTGTATAAAACAATCACCTGTACAAACAGCTATTTCCCATTTCCTCCCTTGTATATATTTTACATTAAAATGACACTGTGTAATAAGACCACCTGTACAAGACAGCCACTTGTCTCCTCCACAAGGGTGGCCATCTTAAGACAATCTGGACTAAATAAAACTAACAAAGCCCTCAATAAAGCACAAACTGTGCTTCAACTCCCCAAACCCCCACAGACAAGATTTCCCCCTCCCCCCCCCCTCCTCTATATAGCACAAAGTATTCCAACTCGCCATTCCCCCACAGGCGAGATGGAGGCTAAGACAACAATAACAATCACCACTCCTGCGTAAGTGTGTGTGTGTGTGTGTGTGTGTGTGTGTGTGTGTGTGTGTGTGTGTGTGTGTGTGTGTGTGTGTGTGTGTATGTGTGTGTGTGTGTGAGTGTGTGTGTGTGTCTGTGTTTGGGTGTGTGCGTTTGAGTGTGTGTGTGCTTGCGCGTATGCGAGCGTGAATATTGTTCGTACATGCATTTATGTAAAGCGTCTAGAGCTGTGTTCACACGGGAGTGGGTACTATAGAAATGATTTACATTATTATTATTATTACTCACTGATGCTGCTGGCTTTGCGTAGATCGAGGTAATCGAACTTGAGGTCTGTGTTCATGAAGTTGAGCCCTCTCCAACTGAACACCAAGAATGACTCGTGCCACTCCTGGAAGTTGTCGGTTGTCGTGCAAGGAGAGACAAACGAGAAAGATACTTTTTAATCAGTGATGAAAGACAGATAAATCTATTTTCAGTCATATAACAATAACTAATAATGATTGCATTTATATAGAGCATATCCACACTCTACAGCACGCTCTATGCACTTTACAACTATTAAACAGTGTCAATATTGATGAATGAAGACTCTTTTTTTTACTTCAAAAGGTAAATAACATTAACAAACTTAAAGCAGGACGTCAATTAACTGACTAATTGATTATGCAACATGGCAGAGAAACACTTGACAAGATGAAAAGACTTGGTCTGAACAAAAGAATATCAACATGGTGATAGTCATATCCTTACAATTGGTTTGAAAAAAAAAAAAAAATGAAGTCAGAAAAGAAATAGGAATAACAAAATCCGTAACAGACGGCAGAAAAAAGATTGAAAGATAAAATCATGGCCCAGAAACACGACAGTTGTAAGTTTTTATTAAAAATCTACAGAAGCGAAAAGTGCAATGTTCCAAATCAGTTTTGAACTGGTCATAATAATATTATGAAAACACATTTCTGCTATAAAACCAGGAGAGATGGTGATGATGCTTTCTATATCAGTTTACAGATTTTGACTCCGGTCTGTGAAAATAGACTTACGTCTACCAGGGACTCCTTCATGTGAGCGTAGCCGGCAAACTTGATGTCGATCATCCCAACGTGCTCCATCACAGCCACTGGGGCCATCAGCTGAGGGAACAACACAGGCATATATACACCTTGTTGGTTCTTTCACAGCACACACACACAGACACACATGTTTTAACAAAGTTTTAGTAAGTGTTTTACTGCACTTGCATCACAATAAGGTCATATAAGTGCCAAAGATTAGAGGTGTTACAAGAGAGTAACATACACAAAAAAGAAGAAGGGGAGATAAGGACAATAGATGTTTGACAGGAAAGAAGAAGCAAACCAAACCAGAGCACCTGCCAACCACCCACAGAGTTATTCTCCCACACAGACATAACATAACACACACACACACACACACGTTTGTTAGTTCTTTCACAACACAGACATATACAAATGTTTTATTTTTTTCTCAACACAGATACACACACACACACACTTCACTACCCTAGAATTACAAAGTTCTATCAGACATTTTTGGCCGGTTAGAGTTACTAAGACCATGAGGTAAAATACCAAATGTTTTATCTGCCCTATCAAATTTGAAAGATTATTCGGAGTAGTTATCAAGATATTCAAAGAAATGATTTCCAATTGCATTAGAAAAAGCTTGATATGTTGTGAAACTCAAAATCTTTGCGGTCAAATCTCTTAAAACTAGGTACAGAGCAGATAGAACTTTATAATTCTGAGGTTGCGACTTCTTAATTTTTCCCCATTCTCCTATTTATCTCAGAGGTCGACGATTTTATGGGTTTTTAAAATTCAATAGAAGAGCTGATCTTTTAAAATGTGCATGTCTATTTTTCTAGCAAAGACCACAACCATGTATATGATCCTTTTTTCCACCTAGGACTGGCTTGTTGTGTTGTGTCCCTCACTGTTCAGACAGCAATATGCAAGCAAACTCTCAATTTCAGTAAAAAGTTTTACGGCACTTGTCACACAATTAGGTAATTCAATGTGGAATATTAGAGGTGTTATTAGATAGAGTAACATACCAAGAAAAGAAGGAGAGATATGGAAGAAAGATGTTTGAAAGGACAGAAGGAGCAAACCCCAACATGGCACCCACCAACCACCCACAGCATTACACCTGAACATTACAACTCTTATTTTTGGTGAAGACTTGGTCTGAACTAAACAATATCAATACGGTGGTAGTTATTTCCTTATAACTGGTTTTTGAAAGAGAAAATGCTTAATCAGTTGCTTTCACTGTACGCTTCCCCGGAACAAAATTAATAGACTCGTCGGTGGTTCACCTTCGCGATGGTGCGGACCCACTCTCCGGCGTCGTCCTTGCAGTCGGAGGAGAAGGTGAACAGTCGGTTCTCTCTGATGCTGGTGCTCAGGTCAAACTGGTAGCCGATTCTGAGGGACAGAGGAGTCAGTTTAGTTTTAGTTAGATTTTTTTCTTTTTTTTTCTTTTAGTAAGTATTTTACAGCGCTCGCAACTGCATAAAGTCATATGAGCGCGTGGGACAAACCTAACATTTTTCAGTTGGTAGGAAATTTTGAATTTTGCCCGGGTGGTGGCCGAAGCCTACTTTTATCGATTTTAGATAACCAAGAGATCTTTAACGTGCGCAACTTGCACACAGGACCTCCGAGATTTTTCGGCCTTGTCCGAGAAGGCTAGGTGTAGATCTGTCTTACAAGAAGATCAGAGGTGTGGCTGAAAGACAGCAGTAAGAAAGAGCCAAGGAGTAGCAGTAGAACGGCTGCAGAAAGAATCAGAAGCCCACAGGAGGGGCAAAAGAGGTTAGGGGGTCGGGGCAGAAAGTAAACACGAAAGCAGACGACAAAATATTGCAAGAGAGCAGTAAAGGAGATGAAAGGAGACCATTATACAGGAGAAAATTTTTCCGCCGCTACCCGGATTCGAACCTGGAACCTTTGAATGAGAGGCGAACAGTTTAACCTCAAGGCCACGAGAGCCCCCTTAGTAAGGTTTTACGGTGATTGCAACTGCATAAGGTCATACGAGCGCCAAGGGGTGGATGTCAACAGTGTGTTCTAGGATCTACTGTGGTAATAATACAGTGTAAAGCGCAGAGAGCTTGCTGTCAAGCTATGATAATATGTGCTATACAAATGCTATTTTCTGTTCCTATTTTGTGGGGAAGAGTGATGAGTACTGATTCAAGGGAAGGATGAGAAAAGTGAAAAAAGTTAATTGTTCCAAAGCAGTGATATTGACATAAACATTTAATAAATTAATCAACTTTTCTTTTTCATTGAGGTCTTAATGAGGCTATTTAGGTAGTTTTGAAGGAAGAGCAGTAAACTAGTATTAGTGCATTGGGAAGAGATTTTTAAAAAAAAGCAAGAATTCAGGTAAATTAAACAGATTTCAATATTTATCAGAATTGAACCCTGAACTTCTTCCTTTTTGGTAAAGTTTGCAACCATCCACTATGGTCCACACTCTATAACTTCAGAAAGATGTAAATCTGGAAGGCTTTGAGAAAGGCAGAGTGGGACAAACGAGACCTTCTAGTGCCACATACCTGTCTGTAATAACCTCTTGTATCATGTACATATCTTTTCTGTCTACTGACCCCTTTGACGTAACACTCTGAAATAAATGTAAACCAAGTTAGAACATTTGCATAAAGTGTCTTGAATATTCAAATACTCAAAAAATAACAAATAGAAGGGAAAAAAACCCAAACAATTATAATGAGGGCAAACAATTGTATCCCCCATGTCAGACTGTGAACATCCGCAATAGCTATGAGCAACGTTGACAAAATTCACAATATATGAACACAACATTAAAAAAATATATCAAGAAAATTATGATAACAGAAAATTCCTACAAGTAAAAACAAAACAACCCTTTCAAGGAAGTACTTTATTCTGCACAACAACATCATTACCTTCTTTTATCCCTACTTTCATCTTTTCCTCAATAAAAGACAACATACTTCCACTTTTCCTTCAGTTGTTTTCCTAAGCAAAAGAACAACCAATGAATAACCAATGAAAACACTCCAAATACACAGATGGGAATCAGCTGTGAGGTCATGAGAGTATGGAACATCAAAAGGTCATCAGTTACCTTTTCATTGAGGTAGTAAGTAAGAGCCCCATGTTCTAGAACACACCATCGCCTCTCAAACGCTGTGGATGAGAACAACAAATTTATTACACTTTTTTAACTCAGCATTTAAACGAGAGGAACCAAGAAAGAAAATAAAAGACAAGAAAAAACACAAAACTATGATGTATATGTCCCAGTGAGTAAAGTTTTCACAAACCGCTAGTTACCCCATATATTTCTCTCCCTCACAACACACAAAGCGATACGACTAGAGATTGCTGCAAGAATTTTACAACATTTTTGTAGCATAAAAAGATGTGTAACAAATTTAGAAATTTACACTAGACACTAAAAATACTCTAATTGTTATAAAAAAACCCATAAAGCACCTTTTAATCAAAATGTGGCCGTCTAAAGCCAAGGGTCCCTATGATGTAGGAATAATGGTCAAATTAATAAAACATTAGTCGCACTGTAGGTTGAAGAACCAAAAGTCAACTACCTCTGAGATCTAGCAGGGAAATGAAAAGGGGACAAAGTAGAAAGTACCCGGGACATTTCAGTCTTTTCCAGGAATGTCCGGTATAAACATCTTGTGTTGGGGCTTTTATAAAACAGTTTTGTCAACGTTTAGTGTTAAGAAATCTTGAGACGTGCTGACAAATTGAGTTACTTCTCCGATATTAGCCCTACGGATATAGGTATGTCAAATTTTACAGGTGGAGTTTGTACAATTTATTGATATAAAGTAATAACAGACATGGTTTACTTGGAAAAAAAGGCGTCAATTAAGAATCTGCAAATTTGATACCAGAGTCCATTTTTGGGCCAAAATCTTCAATCATGAATTGCTATAAGTGATTCATTTTGACAGCATGCCTCACAATGATTTCTTCCTCTGTTTCCAATACTTACTCCTTCCAACGGGTCCTGTCTTGTTCAGAAAACCTTGCAGTCTTACGTCCTCTCTCAGCCGGTTCTGAAAAAATGAAAGGAAGCAAACTGAATCGATGTCAGGAAAAAGAATATCTTAAAAAATTGACCGTAAAGAATTCATGCCAGGGTCACTACACAACATTTACAGTCTCCAGAGCTTTCAACATCAACATTTCATTTTTGTCCACATCAAAACTTTTAACCTTATCTTCGAAATAAAAATTGTTCAGAAACGAATCGGCAACATTACACAAAATGATTCAGAGAGCAACTACACTCGACTGGTTTATTGCAGTCTCCATACGAAAACAATTGTCACAAGTCAAAGCACTGCTGGAAACTCAGCAAATGACAAAATAATTGTCCCTTTGGAGATGGGTGAAAGGACGACAACTGTCAGTACAGCAAAAATCAAAAGGACAGAGAAAAATGCAACAACCACATGCAAATAAAACATTGGCATCTAGGGCAACACAGAAATAGTGAGCAAAGTGGGAGGAAAACAATTCACTTGTACTGTTTGTTCCTGACAAAAAGTCTTAATAAATAACCCTCCCCTCCCCCTCCCCCAACAAAGCTCAACAACCATGCAATACATGCATGCAACAATACAACATCAAAACTCTAAATGCAATTGCACCTTCCTCTGTAGGTGATAAAATAAGTAAGAAAGTGACCAGCAGTAACTTTCACATTTCTTAAAACAAGTTTTCAAGAACGGAATACTTTAACACTCTATCTGATTAAACAATAATTCCTTTAACTCATTAAACCAGAGTGACAGCTCCCAGTGGCCGAAACTTCTTACCAAAACGACGAGTAACCACTCACAGCATCTAGGGTCATGCACACAGGCTTACGCCAGTTTCTCGTCTACATGGCAACGAATGTAAAATAATATATTGTACAAAATCTCTCTTAAGGAAGCTAGTCTCTCTTAGGTTGGCCTTGAGGTGAAGCTCATATTGTAAAAGTAGTAGAGTGTCAGTCGAGGGGAGTTGTAGAAAAAAATATATTCTGTCAAACCGCGGGAAAAAAATTCTGGGGTCAATGAATGAGTTAATACAACAATAAAGGAGCAAACATCAATGGTTATGTCTTACAACAGAGACAACTAGAAAATCCAGTAAAATCTGGAGAATAAAAATTCTGAAGAAGCCAAGGCAGGTGGAGAGATAAGACACTGGACTGTTGGAGTAAGAAAAACCCATAATAAAAATAATGGTGATACGAAAAAGGAAAGGCCCATAACCACTGACCCAGTTGGCACGATGTCTGATAATAGTGATAAAAACCCCCCCAGTAAAATAATAATGCAATAGCAAAGAGAAAAATTCAGATAAAGGAAAAAACCCTCAAATTTTTATATTTCATACAGACAACACCCTGAGGTGGACGCTGGAAAGGAGAGATGAGCAGCTATGGACATGTGCCGCCTGCTATGATTCTAGCTCTGGATCCAAGTAAATCCAAGTAAGACAACAGATCACATCATTACACTTTTGTGAGAAACTTTTGTAAGGGCCTTCTTACTGACCACTCGGTACATTTTCAAGTATTCTTGGTCCTTTTCGCAAGTCTAATACTTAAAATTTGAAAAAAGTTACACTTGAAATGACTTTTTATTAATTTGCGCCTTAACCCTTTCCGTGTGTTGTGTTTTACTATCGTATCCATACGACGTGGGGAACTCTGTGCCACCACTTTCCAAAGAAGAAATGATACAAAATGACTCCAGGACTTACGGATAAGGTTAAACATCTGATCCCTGAATTTTTTTCTTCCAACAAGGGTGTAACTAAAGATGTTTTTTGAGCTGAAAAAAGATACTAAGTTTCATGTCTTTTATGTACGCAAATGGCGTGAAATGCTCATCTAAGAAACAATGTTTTGTTCTTGTTTTAGAAGAAATGAAATATACAAAGAAGAATAATGCTCTCATTCAGAAAAGCCCACAGCCAATGACTTCAAAGAAAAAAATCTGATCAGATTCTGAATAATACATGTGAAGAGATTACCCGACACAGGCACATGCAATATAAATAGCCAACAATAATAACCTCCTCACCAACAGAAACAGCAGTATTAGCACAGAGTTACAACAAAGATTTGTGATACAAAAGAGAAACTACACAGTGAAAAAAGAACAAGAAGGTTTACCCAAACAAAGCTGTAGTCTGTCTATACGACGATGGAGAAGGAAAACAACAGAAATAAAAAAAGTCGTATTTTTAAAAAATTTGTTCATATTTATTAGATTATATCCCTACAAAAACATTTCCCTCACTGCGGCTAAACCATATTATTTATCCTTTCTGTCTGTAATCAGAACAAATTAAATTTTTTTCTTACTTTTGCAGAGATGATCACACATGTTATATATATATATATATATATATATATATATATATATATATATATATATATATACCCTATCGGAAAGTTCAAATTTTAAAAAATAATTTCTGAGCATGAAATGGTGGTTGGAGTGGGTCTGAACACTCTGGGATAAAAGAGGTCAAGAAGTTTTCAAGCTACGAAATGTGGCTTATGGCCATAATGGTACGTGCAAGCCACATTTTGCAGATCTCAGCAGGGAATGAGTTACATCAGAGACTAAAAATAAAAAAATTCTAGTCTAATTATAGCACTACTGAAAGGGAGAATTCTCAGTTTAATTTTACTTTGGTAAGAATTTAATGTCACTTGCATTACTATAAAGTCATAAAAGTGCTGAAGATTAGAGGCGTTACAAGAGAGTAACAAACACAAAAAAAAAGAAGGAGAGAAAAAGACAATAGATATTTAATAGGAAAGAAGGAGCAAACCACACCGGAGCACCCGCCAACCACCCTCACAGAATTTTTAACTCGGGGTGCACAAAGTATGAAGTAGATAAAAGGCTGCGAAATAACTCCATGCTAAGCTTGAAAGTCTCCAAACCTCTTCCCTCTCAGGTTGCAGGCTATTTTGCATTGTTAAGTGGGAGTATAAAGCAGTGAGGGAGCAAAGTCAAGGATGCCTTGTTAAGAAATTGTTATTCAAAGACAGTACGTAAGGTGACTAGTTAAGAAATTGTTGTTCAAAGACAGTAAGTAAGGGTGACAAGCTAATAAATTGTTGTTCAAAGACAGTAAGTAAGGGTGACTAGCTAATAAATTGTTGTTCAAAGACAGTAAGTAAGGGTGACAAGCTAATAAATTGTTGTTCAAAGACAGTAAGTAAGGGTGACTAGCTAATAAATTGTTGTTCAAAGACAGTAAGTAAGGGTGACAAGCTAATAAATTGTTGTTCAAAGACAGTACGTAGGGTGACTAGTTAAGAAATTGTTGTTCAAAGACTGTACAGATGCCTAGCTAAGAAACTATTGTTCAAAGATAGGAAGTGTGCCTGGCTAAGACGCTATAATTCAAACACAGATTATCAGATGTCTCTTAATCTTTACATAACAAGCTTTGGCTGCATATTTCAAACTGAAGACAATTTCATCCATGCACCAAGACCCGTTGTTTTACTTTCTTTTCAAAAGCCAAGATGAAAATCTGACAAAGAAGCCAGCAGTCATATTAAAGCCAGGAACAAAAAAATCCAAACACATAGCACAGGCAGTATTGCATACAGACGTATCTCAAAGGCCGCCAAAATTTCTTACGTCTGTTTGCAATACTGCGCGAGATAGAATATGCTGTTTTTGCGTTTCAGGTCATCAATATTATAATGAGCTTCAAGGTGCATGAAAAGAGAGTCACACGATGCACAAGCTGATAGAGGGTGGACCAATGTTCTGGAAGTTTCTACTTCGAGACAGGTTCTTGTAAATCAAAAGGCACTCACCTCATCATCTGATGTGCCGCTTTGAGACTGGGCTGCAAGACATTGAGAATAGACAATGGAATTTCAAATTGATAATAAATAGCATTTGAATCGAGCAAATTCCTTCTCAACAGCATAACAAGCTCTATGCGCTTTACAATCTATACATTGTTACCCCAGCAGACCTGATACCATTCAGAAACAATCTCAACTTCCTGGGAAGCATACAGTGCATACAGATTGCATTCCTTCAATCTTCTCTTTCATATAGGCATACTGTAAAGCAGTTCATGAGTCATTGATTTTTCAAAAACATTGGAATATTCAAGAAAAAAGAAAAGAAAAAGAGAACAGACAAAAACAACAAATTTACTGATCCTTGTAGCCAAAGTTGCCTAAAAATGGTATGATAGAAAACACATGCGCACGCACACACACACACACACACATACACACATAGAGCATAATAAATGATGACAACCCCTGTAAGGCAACTATTATGCTGGGGCCCTATGGTTTTTACAGCAAGCTCAAATACACACACAGATTCACCTCAGTCATTACCAATCTACACGCCACTGCACCCATATTACCTCATATATATTCTCTTTTCAGTACCCACATTCATCAACCACTCAAAACGGAATAGCCATTAAACCCTTACAACTAAAATTAAGCTCTTTTTCTAACCAGAGTAGAAAAAGTACTTTTGAAATACAATTTCTCACAGGTACTTGAGTGTGCGGGTACAAATATCAAAATGAAACCTGTGAGACTTTTCTCCATCTAATGACATGTCATGAGAAGAGCTGAACATGTCTCTGTTATTGTTGTTATCTATCCAGAAAAAATGAACATGTTTCTGTTATTGTCGTTATCTATCCAGAAAAGATTAACATGTTTCTGTTGTTGTTATCTATCCAGAAAAGATGAACATGTTTCTGTTGTTGTTATCTATCCAGAAAAGCTGAACACACGAACTGACTATCTAAAGGACAAAACCGGACACAGGTGGGTGTGTCCCAGATACTTACGATCTCCACCGTTTTGATAGAGGAGCTCCTGTAAGGTGGGAAACAAAGGAGAAATGAGTCAAGGGTTGGTCAAATCCTCATGTATCACAGTCAAAATATAAGATAAGAAAAGATAAGATAAGATACATCTTTATTGTCCAGATCCTGGCACATTGGTTTGGTGTTCCACCACGAGTACACACACACACACACACACACACACACACACAAACACACACATGTACACACGTGCACACACATGCACACACAAGTAGGCTTACAATCACATGCATAATATAAATGAGCACCAATATAAACAATAATAATCGTAAGCTAGATACACACTCAATGTTATTTTGATGCATGCTCTAAGGTCGTAAGTACACTAAACAAGATGGTTAAGACGGAAGCATTTTCATAGATGATGGTAAAAATGACCTTCTGTATCTTTCTTTGTTACAGATCAGAAGCATGGGTCTTTTTATATATTTTATGTAGCACGTAAGAGGGACGTTCAGTAAATTTTTACTCTGTCCACAGAAATGAAATAAAAACCAAGAGGTAATCTTAGTTGTCTTGGGGTACGTGTAAAAGCCAAAAGCAGATGTACTTTACTAGCTCAACTGATATGCTGGACAGGGGGGGTGGTCAAATCATATTTGTGCAGTCTTGACTTTAATTTGTCTTTGAAGTATTCAAGGCCTTTCACAAACTTAGCAGTGGTTAAAGGGCGGTTACATCCGTACAGTCAAGTACCACAGCCAAAGTGACACAGACAAAAGATATACGTTATCTACAGTTATTATGTTACCATGACGAGCCGGTGTCCATTTTCCTTGGCAAGGTCATACGCTGAAACAAAAAAACCCAAAAAAATATGTATATAAAAAATATTAAAAGAGCTTCCAGAAATATGTCTTTAAACTGACAAAAAAGGTGTTGAACCAAAAAGTAAAATTGATAGGTGAAAAAGAAACATGCTAGTGTAAGTGTACCAGTCAAAGACCCCCCCCCCCCCCCCCCCCCCCCACAGTATGGTACCCTCTATGCAAACAGCATATCTATGTCAAAACTATCATATATTGATAGCTCCCCTTCCCTAATAACTCCAAGTGGGTGGTTGGCGGGTGCTCTGGTGTGGGTTGTTCCTTCTTTCTTATCGAACATCTATTGTCCTTATCTCTCCTCCTTCTTTCCTATTGAACATCTATTGTCCTTATCTCTCCTCTTTCTTTCCTTTGCATTTTACTCGCTAGTAAAAACACCTTCAATCTTCGGCACATAGATAATTATTTAAATTAATTACTATTTATGCAGCAAGGTCCATAAAACTCTTAATAAAAAACAAAACTGACCACTTCAATAAATAAAAAGACAAACTGGCTACAGAAGGAAACAAACCACAGACGTACCTGTTTCCCCGTGCCCGTCTCTGCGTGAGACAACCTGTGGAGCAGACAGTGACACGAGATATTTTTTATAGTAGAGGGTTTTACGGCGCTCGCAACTGCAAAAGGTCATATGAGCGCCAAGGGGTGGGTGTCAACAGAGAAGTCTTTACAGGGAATCAGACTTAGACTGCTCACCTATCTGGCTTCAACAGCACAAGGTCTGCTTCGACCATCAAGGCACCCCAAAATAGCAGGTCACAAGAGAGTGACAAACATACAAAAGAAGTAGAGGAAAATGACAATAGTAAGGATCAGGAAAGAAAAAGCAGCAGTTCCCTGTTTTAGATCAGGCACAGTTATGAGCGTGACATGAGTCAGCCCATTCACAATTCTACTATGCTTGAACGAGAAATGTCCCCCCTTTGGGAATGGCCTAAAGACACTACAGTCAGTGGCACTGCCCCGGGGGGTTGACACAAGATGACGACAGATAACGCTTAGTTTCCTTGATATAAAAGAAAGTCACCAAAGTTGTACATCAACTTTGCCAAGGGCGGTCCCAAACCTGGCTGAGAAAGAAAGACGGCTGGGCAAAGGGTTCGCTACCTTAGACTTAGAATTACTTAGGCTTAGAGACTCCCTTCTCGGCCTTTTCGCTAGGATCAAAGTGTAGTATCCTTGCCCTGTGGCGAGTTGTAAGCAGGATGGATGCTACATGAAGCTGATGAGGCTTCAGCCTCAATTATATCTAGTGGATGGAAACTTAAATTATTTTAACACTTTGCCGTCACATCTCGCCGATTGGCGATGTTTACCACCCAGTTTCTTTGGATTTTCCCCCAAATGTCTTTGCCTTTGATGGCAAGGGTTTTTACTATATGAGCCTTGTGATGGCAAAGTTTTAAAAAGGCTTACAGACTCCCACGTCTTGAGACACACAAGGCAATCAGAGACGACCAGGAAGAGTTGTCTACAGTTAAGGCGGGGTCATCACTCCATTTCTTGTCCACTAGTTTTAAAGTCTTTCGCTATAGTCTGTTTCAGTTATCTACCCCCTCTCAATAAAAAATCAAACCACCCAAGCTACAGAAACGCTCATGAGAGTATCAAACAACATTTAAGACCTGGGAGAGGATGGATTTTCGTCACTTCATTTCTTGTCTACTAGTTTTAAGGCCTTTCGCTATAGTCCTGTTTCAGTTATCTAACACTCCTTTAAAAAAAACCCCACAAACACAACCCAAGCCACAGAAATACCAACAAGAACAACAAACGATATTTTGGACCTGAGAGAGGATGGATTTTAAGCAGGAGAGTTACAGCTGGAGAAACTGGCCCTGGATTTAGATGCGCGGAGAACTTTTGTTGGTGACCTATGTACTAGGCAGGACCACAGGCCTCTACGAACGTAACGTAAGCAAAGTTATAATTTCACAGGTTGCAAAATGTTTACTCTGTGATTCTATCAAAGGGCAATGATTGATTGTCAGAAAATATCTTGTTACAAGTGTGCATACTGGATGATTCTATGGCTGTGTCTGCTGTATTTAAGGTGACAACTTTCAGGAGAGCAATGCTGCTATAAATCTAAACTCTACACACATAATGTTTATAATAATAATAAATAGTAATATATTGCATTTATATAGTGCATTTCCACAAAGAAGTGCTCAATGTACTGTACAATAATACAAAGAACATATGCAGCGCACAGCTCCTATAGTGATCCTCTTTCTCTCTCTCTCTCTCACTCTGTCTCTCTCTCTCTCTCCTCCTCACTTTCTCTCTATCTTTATGTCGTTTATCATTATCTATCAACACAACGGAGACATCTCCACTCACGTCAGCCCCAGAGAAAAGGACCTTCAGAGTCTCCAGAACGTTGTCCCTGGTCGCAGTGTTGAGCAACTCCTGAGATGACACAACACAGTGGATAGTGGTCAGTGTACAGCTAATCTCATCTTTTCATATACACAGAGCTCCCTCGTTAAAATGTTCTCCATTATTTGGATACAACAGTAATAATAAGAAGAATAAAGGGTGGTCAGGGTACCGCTAATCTCATCTTTCCATATACACAGAGCTCCCTCGTTAAAATGTTCTCCATTATTTGGATACAACAGTAATAATAATAAGAATAAAGGGTGGTCAGTGTACCGCTAATCTCATCTTTTCATATACACAGAGCTACCTCGTTAAAATGTTCTCCATTATTTGGATACAATAGTAATAATAATAGTAATAAAAGTAAAGGGAATTTATGTAGCGCCTAATCCCGAGAAGGCTATAAGTGCTGTACAATGCGGAATCATCGCTCAACTTAACTAACGAATCAAAGGACAGAAAATACACAACGTGAGACCAGTTAACACACACACACACACACACACACACACACACACACACACACACACACACACACACAACTCCCAGACCACACATATTCTAACACACAAAATGTAATGGCAGAGGATAGTGTTGAACAAAGGTATCTTTACGCTTTTCTTAAACTCTCTCTCTCTGGTGCTCTGGAGTAATGATATGCATTTCTTTGGGAAGGATTAATTAATTGATTAATTATATTATCCAATTAATTAATAAATTAATAGATTAATTAATTCATCATGACTCACCACTCTCTCTCTCTCTCTCTCTGATGTAATGGTATGCATTTCTTTGGGAAGGATTAATTAATTGACTAAGTATATTATCCAATTAACTCTTTTTATCCGGGCTACGAGTATACTCGTAACGAGGACCAGTCCGGGCTACGAGTATTCTCGGAACAGCGATACGGTCACGTCAAAGAAGCTAGTTCTGCTTGTAATTACCAAAATACGCAAATACGGCGATGCTAGCTCTGTCTGAATATTTTAATTTTTCAACGAACAGTGGTTTCTTTGTTTTTGATGGGTGTAGAAGCTTGAAAGATGTCTCGAAAACGCACATTCACGACCGACGAAGTACTTTTTGAAGTTGCGCTGGGTTGTGAGGGGGAATGACACTAATTTGATGATAGTGACTCTGAAATAAGTGCCGTAAATTCCGTTGTGGATGATAAGAAACATGACTTAGACTCATCTAATAGCGATTCAGATCATGGTGAAGGGGTCAGTACTGGAATTCGTGTTCGATGGGTAGGGCTAGATCTAGATCTATAAAATCCAGTGGGACGTCGTGGGCGCGGCAATCAGGGTCAAGTTCGAGGGTGGAATACACCTCAAAATCTACATTGTGCTATTGGTGTATTTCCTAACCACATACATTTACAAAAACTACATTCAATTTCTAACATAACTGCCAAATTTCCTTTTAAACCTTAGAGTAAAAGTAAGAAATATTGAACTATACGCACTGACTTCCGACTCATACGGCGCGGCGGCCCCAGGACGGGTACAGAGTCCGTGGGGGTACGGCTAGGATAAAAAGAGTTAATTAATAAATTAATAGATTAATTAATAAACTCCTCATGACTCACCTCTCCCAGAGCCGTGGCTCCCATACTGGCAATAGGGTGTAGGTCACAGAACTTCTTCTTGAGGTACTTCGCTGTGATGATTTCTTTCCGTTTGTCCATGGTGTCTGTCGGCTTGAGCTTCAAGTTAGGAGGAAGACGGTGCTCCCAGAACGTGTTCGAGTTGGCGTTTCCAACAATGATCAGGAGCTGATTGAGGAGTGGGGGTGGGGGTGGGGGTGGGGTTGGGGGGCGGGAGGGAGAGGAAAGGATTATAAAAATTACTCTTTGAAAAATGTCTTTTAGTCTTTTATAAACAAACACACATGAATATCCAGGGAGTGAGATTTGCCATTTTTTATTTCTTCCATAAGTGGTATACATATGTAAGTTATAAGCAAACTAAGTGGGTTGTGATTCTACTTATAACATGTTTTATCTTTGTTGACAAACTCATTTCATGGAGATCAATTTCTTCTTGGATAGAGGTACACCACTCCAATATATCAATATGCATGCACATGTAAGTGAATGCGTGCCTCTCAGTGTGTGCATGCATGTGTGTGTAACGCATGCATATGCGCATGTGTGTGTGTGTGTGTGTGTGTGTGTGTGCAAGCATGTATATGTGGGTGATGCATATGCACATGCATACATGTGTGAATGTGTGCGTGCGAGCACGACATATCTCAATCTGCTCCTCATTATTACTTTCCCTCGCATTCACACTGAGTTTTCCTTTCACCAGTTCTTTTTCACATCTTATAAAAAAAAACCAAACAATATCAAAACCACCACCATCACCATCAACAACAATAGCAACATCAACAAAAAAACAAAAAACAAAACAAAAGTGACAAAAACATTAACGACAAAACCACTACCACCACAATTAACAACTACAACCCCCCCAAAAAAAACAAACAAACCCCAAAACAAACAAAAACAAAACCAAACAACTAAACGGCAGCAGCAACAACCAGTGACTACCGACCTCAGTGAGACTAGGCGTCCAGACCCGAGTGTCCATCCGTAGTGACCGAATCTTGGAGACGCGGTAATCAAACATCCGGTGGATGCCTGCACAGTTCTTGCACAGCACGATGCCCAGGTTGATGGAGGCCCAATCCGGATCTGTGGGTCAAGGTCACGAGAGGTCAGCCAGTGATTGCCATGACAAAGAAACATGTCACAAAAAGAACGATGTTGCACAATAGTGAGGTTAAAGGATCAAGCCAAAGTGATGTTTTACAGGCAGCGGCGATGGATTGGACACACTCTCAGGAATCCAAACAGCTGCTGAGTGTCAGGGATCAGTTTTCATCACAGCTAAGCCTGCCACCGAGGAGATCTTGTGGGACAATCAAGCTGTGAGCTAGGCTGGTTGTGGGGAGTGGAATTGAGCTCTAGGGCTTTACCTGGGAAGGGGGGGGGGGCTAGAAAAGGCGACAAAACCTAGAAACCCCCACCACCACCCTCCAAAACAAACAAACAAACAAACAAACAAAACAAAAGCAAACCCAAAACCACCCACCCAAACCCCCCCCCACCCCCGCCAATGAATTAAATAATCAAATACAAACAAATAGATCTAATCATTGTTGTTATTCATATTCTCTTATTAATTGTTCAAGCTTAGTGTTGAAATACCATTGTATGATTTACTTACAATCTCATAGTCAATGACCATCTGTTAAGAATAAGATCAGTAACAAGGTATGCGAAAAATAGACAGTGGACGACAAGAACATCCCCCCCCCCCTCGCCCCGAACCCCCCCCCCCCCCCCAGAACCCAACAACAAAACAACCCCCCCACCCACATAAACAACAACAACAAAAAAACCCAAACAAAGCAGCTGTAGCCCTGTATCTTTGCATCATCTGAACAGAAAAGGGTTACGTAATGTTCTAGGAGCCATGACTCACTGTCAGCGTTGCAGTCAGCACACTGTTTGTTGGAGAGGTTGTGGTAGACTTTCTCCACCACCGTGTTGTCCCCGAGCCCCTCGGCGATGGCGTCCTCCATGGCCATACGCCACTGCTGCATCTCTCGGTCGCTCTCAAACGTTAAGCTGGGAAGTGAAATATTGTAATTGTAGTATTTGTAGATGTTTCTTTTCACTCTCTCTTAAAGGAGCTCGATACTTACGGGACAACATTTTTAATTAAAGACAAACTGAAACAACTTTTGTCACAGGCAGTATGTACGAGACAAAAAATTCAATTGTAGATGTTTACTGCCCCCTTTCTTTTCACTCTCTTTGTTTTGTTTTAGTAGAGGTTTTACGGCACTCGCAACTGCATGCGGTCATATGAGTGCCAAGGGGTGGATGTCAACAGAGAAGTCCTTACAGGGAATCAGACTTCCTCTGCTCACCTTTCTAGCTTCAACAGCACAAAGTCTGCTTCGACTATCAAGGAACCCCGGAAATAGCGGATCACAAGAGTGTGACAAACATACAAAAGAAGTAGAGGAAAATGACGATAGTAAGGATTAGGAAAGAAATAGCAGCAGTTCCCTGATGCAGTTCATGCACAGTTATGAGCATGACATTGATGAATCAGCCCATTTACAATTACAATTCTACTGTGCATAAGAACTCGAAATGTTAATGTCCCCCCCTTTGGGAATGGCCTAAAGACACTTCAGTTAGTAGCACCCGCCCCTTTCTTTTCACTCTCTCTTAAAGCAAGCTCGATACTTACCGGACAACATTTTCAACTAAAGACAAACAGAAACAACTTTTGTCACAGAAAGTAAGTATGAGACAAAAGATTCATGTTCAACTGTTAACACACTCGATTATGTAAGCAGTTGCCATGGAAACGGCGGTTATCTTGAAAATTGGATAGAACATTTTATTTTCTCCACCATTTCTATAGCATTTAACTTTTTAAAATTCGGCAACTTGCAAAATATCTCAAATAAATAGGTGCCTGCAGCTGGATATTTTGATTTTTGATACTATACTTAGAAAGTATCCAAAATTGTTCTCAAAGTTGTGGGGATATGGATTTTGATCTGGAAAAAATATTTTTGTCATGACAACAAAAAATTGTAAAAATAATTCTAAAGCAAAATGTAAAAAACTAACCAGCCCACTACAGGTGCAAACCATTTCTCTAACTACATGCCAAATATCAAGTCTCTGTGTAGGAAAATAAAATAAAAAATGGTGGAGAAAAGAAACGTCATAAGCAAGCAAAAAGTGGTGAAAAAGTGTGTTTTGACAAAAACAAGGTTTAACATTGAAAACGTTAGTGCAGAACGTAGAACCCAATAAAGCTGAATTCTGTTAATGTTAATCACTCAGTGAGTAGTGTCAATAAAATATAGACTGAATGAGGGATCGGAAAATACCAAAAGTAAAAAGTGCTCTGAGTGAGTGAAAATCAGTCTCCGAGGCCCTAGACCCGACCCACGAGCTCTCTTAAATGTAGGCGTTTTAACGCCTCAATCAACACAATTATCACGATCACTCGCAAACGTTAAGCTGGGAAGTGAAAAATCCTGATTGTAGATAGTTTAATGTTTTACACCCCCCCTTTTTTTTCCTCTTATAAATGTAGGTGTTTTAATTACGCGCCCATCAATTCTGTCACCAGGCCAACCAGCCTCAAGAGTCTACAACACCAAGCACTCAGCCTATGAAGGAAGAGGAAGGCCACTCAAAAGATGGATTGAGGGTGTCAAGGAAACCTTAAGAAAACATAACATCACAACTGAAAGAGCTACGGAGCTGGCCTACCATAGAAAACTGCTTCTCCCCTCGATGCTTAAAGGCAACAGAGGATGAAAAAAAAAAAGAAGAAAGAAGCCCATCAATGCAATTGACATAATCACTCTTGTTAAGGTGTGGAAAAAAAAATCATGATTTTTGTGGTACGTCTTATCACTTCTAATAAATGTTCTTTATAGCCCCTGTGCCCCCCACTTTCCAAAGTGGAAATTTACATTAATCTGATCCGTACGCTTTGCAAGGAAGTCTGTCAAATGTTCTTTATAGAACTCACTCAAACAGATTATGTGTTTTTTCTTTTGTAGATGTGGGCGACGCTAAGAGGGCTACAACTTCCCAATAGATAGAGAGATATTAATAGATTAAAACAACTGCCCCATACGGTCATATTCGTATAACATTTACAGTATCTGCAATATTATCTCTTTGTACTGCTCCAGCATGGTTGAATTACCAAGCCTCATTGCAATCTGCTATTTGGCAGTCATGAAAATGCTGCAATCTTAACCCTATCCGTACGTCGTGTTTTACTGTCGTATCCATACGACGTGGGGAACTCTGTGCCCCCACTTTCCAAAGCGGAAATTTACTTTAATTTGATCAGTACGCTTTGCAAGGCATTCTGTCAAAACAATTTTTTGAGAAATACTGAAAGTTTCAAAGAGATCTTTGCACTAGAAGTATTCTAAAATGTGAAGAATACAACCTCTGGGGTACAAAATGACTTCAGGCATACGGATAGGGTTAAATTCAAGTATACAAAATTGCCCACATTGGGCAGTTAAGAACCCTGAGCAAAAGTTACATAGTCAGCCGATCTCAAAAGTATAGGACTATGTCAATAATCTGAACTTGACCGGTGTCAGTCTGGAATACTGCTCCAATTCTCATGAAAGAACAATAAGTATTCATTGTCAAACTGATTTTTGAATGACACCCCCCCCCCCCCACCCCCAATGAATATTCCTTGTCAAACTGGTTTTCAAACAACAAAAACCCAAACGAACTTTATTAATGGTCAAATTGATAATTATGATCTTGTTTAAACTTACTCAAAGAACTTGTAGTGTGTCCGAAGTTGAAGTTTGAATTTTTTCCTGTCGTGCACCTTGACAGATGCAACCTTCATGTCAATTTCATGGACTGGAGAGTTCATTTGGAAATCCTGGCGATCAGAGCAAGAGAAAAAATGACAATAATAAATAATAAATAGCATATGTAAGGCATCGTGGGGAATCATGCGCTCGTCAAATTAACAAAATCGAAGATTCCAGCATTTTCCGATGGTTTGGCAATTTTTATCAATTTTTTGTTTTTTCGCTACACTTTTATGTCCATACCAAAACACATTTCTTTGTGAATTTGTCTGAAAAACGTTAATTAAAGGGCAGAAAATGTGTAATTTTTCAGTTTTCAGGGACTCACAAGCTATTAAAGTTACCAAAATTTAGCGGTTATTTTCTCGCTAATTTTACCACTGAAACCATGCAACCCTACTTCCTTCAATCTAAAATATTTCGACTTCTATTCAACATGGATGGATATTTTTTCACCCAAACGAAGGCAAATGAACAAGTTTTAAAATTGTACCAAAAACTCCACATGCCCAAAAATTGACGAGCGCCTGATTTCACCACGCTGCCTCACATATGAATAGTGCGCATCCGCACTCAACAGAGAGCTCTATGCGCTGTACAATCTGTGTTATCAGTGACACTGACACTGAGCTATCATAAAAAAGCGAAGCTGTGAAATCGCAAAGTGTAAAAACCAAAATTTTCCAAAATAATATTTTAATGATCTTCAGACTTAAATGTGTACTCTACATTGGCAACACGTACCTCAAAAGAGTGGAAATACTTGAGCATGGCACCCCAGATAGCAACGTAGTGCTTCACTCCAGTGCCAAACTTAATGAAACCCTGTGGACAGACCAGAGAAACTGATCACAGTAGAGTTTACACATACAAGAAAGCAATACATAAGATAGAGAATGAGATTTACTTATCATAACAAGTATAATAATAAATAGAATTTGTATAGCCCAAATTTCCGCTCAACAGCAAGCTCTATGCGCTTTACAATATAATATATACTATTACCCCAGCAGACCTGATGGCACTCTGACACCATCTCAACTTCCTAGGAAGCCTACAATGCAAGCCGCCATTTATAGGCGCTGAAACACTAACACACTGACAAGATCTTTCACTGTCTATAGCAGGGAATTCCCACCTGGGTGAAGTGAAGAAAATTAGTGTAAAATGCCTTTCCCAAGGACACAACGTCAGGTTTGCGGCTCGAATCCCCGAACCTCAAGATTACGAGTCCGGTAGCCTAACCACTAGACAGACTACCTACGCCACACACTAGTATAACTGAGAGAAATCTGCCTGGAGGGCTTCTATAAATAACTTTTATTAGTACCGATAAGATGTACCACAAAAATTCAGGAGGAAACATGTCCTTAGTACAAATATAGATAATTCTTTGAAATGTGAAGTTGTTTTTAGAAGAGCAAAGGATGAATGTATAAAGCTTGGACAATAATGTTTTCCAAAAACAAAAAAAATTAGCTTCTAAAATCAGTCTACACCCCCCCCCCCTCTCATTTATTAGTGAAGGCTTGATATTATGAGTTACCAAGCACTCTCACAGGCAAAATTCTCAACCGATACTAACTCCCACAATTTTCAACCATTGCATCTCATACAAATGTGAGCTCAAGAAGGTCTTAAAAACGCTGCCAAATATAAATAAGTACAAAAATGTTTTTCAACTAGTAAAACCTTTTGCAAAAGCTAAAAGCATTCCTTGACACAATCCAAATGTTATTTTGTACACCAAGAGTAAAGAAAAGTAAAAATTTTTACAGCTCTCGTAACTGCACAAGGTCATATGAGCGTATAAAATTATGAAAGTTTTCACCCCCAGGGGCGACAGTCCAGTTCTGTACACTGACCTCTCTGTCTGGTCGCTCCACTTGTGTTCCCTCGTTAATCTCAGACCTCTGCAACACAGAAAGTTTAGGTTTAGTTAGAGTTTTATAGCACTTACCACACAAATAGGTCATATAAGCTCCAAAGGTTAGAGGTGTTACTATATATATTATAATACATATATTCTTAAAAGATTTTTAAGGCTGAAATTTTCCCACCCTCTTTAAAAAAGAAAAAAAAAAATTCCCCAAACTGATAAAAGCAAAAGGCATAGAGAGAGCTGGGGTGTAGCAGAGTATATCTGATGGACTCAAGTAGCACAGTCTGAACAATTCTTACAACCTCACAATACATGCAGTGATTGAAATACTATGGAACCTGGAGGGACAGAAACATCACGCACAGCTCCAAAATTAGACTAATGCGCTCACTGGTCACCTCAATATTTTTATACGCTTGCGAGTCGTGGACACTAACAGCAGAATTAGAGAAAAAGATTAAGACCACAGAGATGAGATGTTACCGCAGACTCCTTGACATCTCATACAAAGACCACGTTTCAAATGCTGAAGTACGAAAGAGAATCACCAACGCAGTGGGCAATATGAAGATCTACTGACCACAGTGAAGAGACGAAAACTAAAATGGTATGGACATGTCACAAGATCCACAGGACTTGCCAAAACAATCCTGCAAGGAACCGTACAAGGAAAGAGAAAGAGAGGAAGGCAGAGAAGGAGATGGGAGGACAACATTACAGAGTGGACAGGAAAGATGATGGGTGACAATCTGAGGAGAGCAGAGGACAAAAATAGATGGCGAGAGCTGGTTTTCAAATGCAGTGGTGCCCCAACGGTTGCCCCAACCACGGGATAGAAGAAGAAGAAGTAAGACATCCATCTGTCTGAGACGGCCACTTTTCTCCTTCACAGTGGCTGGCCATCTGTGACAATTGTAACAGCAATTCCGACAGATTCTCATTTCAAGATGGTTGGACAGACATATTACTTTGAGCTTAAGATGGGTGGACAAACAGATAGACACATTACCTCGAGCACAAGATGGTTGGACAGACACATTACCTTGAGCTCAAGATGGGTGGACAGACGGACAGACACATTACCTTGTGCTCAAGATGGTTGGACAGACACATGACTTTGAGCTCAAGATGGGTGGACAGACACATCACCTTGAGCTCAAGATGGTTGGACAGACACATTACCTTGTGCTCAAGATGGTTGGACAGACGGACAGACACGTTACCTTGAACTCAAGATAGGTGTACAGACGGACACACACATTACCTTGAGCTCAAGATGGTTGGACAGACACATTACCTTGAGCTCAAAATGGTTGGACAGACACATTACTTTGAGCTCAAGATGCGTGGACAGACACATCACCTTGAGCTCAAGATGGTTGGACAGACGGACAGACACATTACCTCGAGCTCAAGATGGGTGGACAGACACATTACCTTGAGCTCAAGATGGTTGGACAGACGGACAGACACATTACCTCGAGCTCAAGATGGGTGGACAGACAGACACATTACCTTGAGCTCAAGATGGGTGGACAGACGGACAGACACATTACCTTGAGCTCAAGATGGTTGGACAGACGGACAGACACATTACCTTGTGCTCAGTGATGGCAGCCATCAAGACACTGGCCCATGTCAAACAGTCCTCTGGAAATATAAGGAACATCTTGATAGAAACCCCCTTTTTTAACTCCTGAAGTAGATGTTTTACATCTCAATCAACACAATTTAGATCATTTAAGAGGCGGGCTTTGATCCTGCCCGTCGGGGCCAGCCTGGTCTGAGAGGGATACAGCATCCCAGCAGAAAGTCAGAGATACTTGATAGAAATTCTCCCCTTATGGGAATCAAACTCAGAATTTCTGTCTGTGACTGTGAAGTTCCTAACTGCTACACCACAGACACCAATAAAAACAATTGAAGATCAGCTATGTTTGTGTTGAAATTGAATTTTGCTGATATGCCTAAGACAAATATCTCTCTCTATTTCTTTCTGCTAGGGCAATTATTTCTGGAAATCGTTTGTTGAAAGATTTGTTTTTGATGCTCAGTCAATGGTGAATGAAAACAACAGCGACACATCACCAGGAAAACATACATTTGTACTATTTAAGACTGAAAAGAAGAAGAAAAAGATCTCTTTAAATACAATTAATGAATAGTTTTTTCTTTTATCTTTAATTAATAAACATGTGCAAAACACGATAAATGCAAAAAATTAGTGCCCTTTACTGACGTAGTACATACGTGTGTGTTTGTGAGTGTGCATGGAAGCGTGAAAGAGAGCGTTTTGTGAGTGTATGTTGTGTGTGTGTGTGTGTGTGTGTGTGTGTGTGTGTGTGTGTGTGTGTGTGTATAAGGGGGTGTGTATGAGTCTCTCTGTGAGTGTGTGTGTGTGTGTGTGTGTGTGTGTGTGTGTGCACATATGTATGGTGTGTCTGTGTGCAATGTTGGTATAAATCTGTATAAGCACAGGGCTTGTGAGCACAGTCCAACTAACTTTAACAGCCACCTGTATAAGACAATCACAGGCCCTGTACAAACAACCATGTCCCCCCCCCCTCTTTCTTTAAAAAAAAAAAGAATATAATGACACTATGTAAGATGTCTACCTGTTTTAGACAACCACTTTTCTCCTAAATAAGTTGGGAGTGAGGATGATTGGGGGGGGGGGGGGTGCGTCTGACAATTTTGACAGTAATGAAGACTGCATGTATGGCAGTATGTGTATTCCTGTTCACAAGCGTCAGAAGAATATGCAAAAGCACGGCAAAAACTCCCCCGAACCCGAAACTTGCTCTCTCTCACCTAAGTTCTCCGCAGAAAAGACAAACACTCTGTTCTTGAGCGTGGTCACCACTTTGAACTTGAAACTGTTCTTGTCATTTTGCTGTGGAGGTGATTAGAGAAAATGTGATGAGGGTGAGGCATCAAGAACCATGTTAGAATAATAACAGTCACAGCGATACCCACATTATTAGTTTTGATAGGACGTTTGTTTTAGTAAGAATTTTAAGGCACTGGCAACATATATAAGTCATATAAGTGCTGAAGGTTATAGATGTTACAAGAGAGTAACAAATGATCAAAGAAAAAAAGAAGGAGGAGAGATAAGGATGGCAGATATTTGACAGAAAAGAAGGAGCAGACTACACCAGAGCATCCGCCAGCAACCCACAGGATAAGATGGACATGTCCTTGAGAGACATAATATTCAGTAGGATAAATTTTTAAGTCTCACATTTGAGAGTATGGGTATTTCCACCTTCTTTGGTCCCTGAGATATTGAGAATCACTGATTCTGGCCTGTGACTCAAATAAGCTTCGCCGTGACTGACGTGGTATGTTCTTGGAATTTTTCTTTCATTTAATGTTAATAACCATTTGCAGGTCATACTTTTTCAGTATTTAGACAGGCAGACCGACAGACAAAGACACAGACAGACAGACAGACAGACAGACAAACAGACAGACAGGCAGACAAACGAGGCAGCTCACCTTGATGTCGCTCTCAACGTCTGTCATGCAGGACACGGGAATGACACGCTTGGACACCTGGGACTGAAGACACAGACAAGACACAAACATGGAATGAACAATTTGCTACCGAGTGTCTTATGAAAAGAAACGGCAAACTGAATGACGTTTCCTGCTGCTAACTGACATTCATAAAACTTGGCTCGTTTTCAGCACTGCTACACTTTGACGCAGCTCACCACATTCAATTCGTTTGATTCGTTTGTTTGAGTAAAGAGATGCACATCGACACAATTACAGTCATATGGAGCTGGGAAAAAGTAAGACAGACAGACAGACAGAAACAACTGAGGGAAAGTAAAGAAGTAGGACCTACCAACAGCATCCCCCACCCATCCACACCACATTCAAGAAATCTGAAAAACTTTTTGTCTTGGACACACACAGGCCACAAAACCCCCTCTTTATTGCCCTTCTCCATTCCACACACGACTTCTTGTGTTAAACAATTAGCAAACCATGTCATCATTTCTCTCCTTGTAGAATTCTGGCTAGATTTGCACTTAAAACTTTATGTCAAGATCTTTTTAATGGCCGCTTTATATGCTATTATTTAATAGGAGATCCACTGCCAATAAAGGTTCGGTATTTTAAAAGAATGCGATAAAGTTCTTAGAAGAAAAAAAAAATAAATTAGTTTAGTAAAGAGTTTTACGGCACTTGCAACACAATGAGGTCATATAAGTGCCGCAGATTAGAGGTGTTACAAGAGAGTAACAACAAATGTAAAAAAGAAGGAGGAAAGATAAGGACGATAGATGCTTAAGAGGAAAGAAGGAGCAAACCAAACCAGAGCACCTGTCAACCACCCACCAAAAAAAATGGGCCCAAAGTCAGACCAAATACGTAGAGCATAAAAAGGTTATTTGTGTCCCTTAGTCAGCGAGCAAGTTGTATTTAAAAAAATCTTTCATTCACTTACAATGTACATGAACACAGGACACAGAGAATAACCCAATTTCTAGTTCAAAGTCCAAGTACGAAGAGCTGAAGGCTAGACTGTGATTTATTTATTTAATATTACTTTTCTCAGGCCTTTCAACAGCTGGGATGATAATGATAGTAACAATAATAATAATAATAACAACAATAATAATAATAACAACAACAATAATTAACAAAAATAGTAAAAATAATAACAATATATATGATAATATAATAACAATATACTAGTAATAATAACAAGAATACCAACGATAATAAAAATGATGATGATGATAATAATAACAATAATAATAATAATAACAACACAAACAACAACAAAAAGAATAATAACAACAATAATAATAATAATAATCCACAATTAAAAAATCATGTACTTACTGTGTTATTGACATAGTAGCTCAGCGAGGTACCGTTGAAGACGACCCAACGTTTTTTCCAGCCCTTGTTGGCTTTGTATCTGCAGACAAACAGAGTATGTCAATTTAGTTCCCTTGTAAAGTGTATAGGTTCAAGGCCCCTAGCAACACTATTAGGTTATATATTTTAGCCTCTGGAAGGTAGAAAATATGGGCGGACAGTGCTGGATAAAGGTACAAAGCTGTACAGCTTTATGTATAAATATGATGTTTTAGTAAGTTTTAGTAAGAGTTTTATGGCACTTGCAACACAATAAGGTCATATTATATAAGTGCCGGTATAAATATGAGATAAAGAGAGAGTGGGATGAGTGAGTGAGTGAGAGAAAGAGTGTGATGAGAGAGTGATGATAAAAAGGGGAGAGAGAGGAGAGAGAGAGGGAGGGGGTGATGAAAAAATGAGAGTGGGAGAAAGAGAGAGAGATAGAAAGAGAGAGGGAGAGGAGAGAGAGAAAGAGAGGGAGAGAGAAAGGGAGGGAGAGAGAAAGAGAGGGATAGAGAGAAATAAAAAGAAAGCGAGAGAGGGGAGAGATACAGATAGAGAGAGATACAGATAGATAGATAGATAGATAGATAGATAGAGAGAGAGAGAGAGAGAGAGAGAGAGAGAGAGAGAGAGAGAGAGAGAGATATCTTTACAGTGTACTATTTTCTATTTTGTCACAATGTCCGAATTGAGGTTTTTAATGTCCTTCCCAGAAGCCTTGGCGTTTTCCATATTTGGATCATCTGTAAAAAAAGTTAGTGTAGGGGTTCCATGCCCTATCAACACTACCAGGTTATTTAAGAGGCGGGGCCTCCGAATTTAATGCCCGTCTCTGATAGGTCGGAGGAAATGGGTTGAGGGCCTCGAAAACTTCACAAAACGACCCCAATACAATAACGCACAATCTGGAATTCAAACCAGGACCACCCGCTTCATCATCACCAGCATCAACACCCGTCACGCTATCTGGCGTCTAGGGCAGCAACAAAGGATCTAAAGCTCTGTCTGTTTTGGGACATCTTGGTCAACGTCCCCCACGAATGGGTCCAGGACTTCACTTCGGACTCTACAGTGCGTCTCCAGGTCACATTGGGTCTGCCCCTCTTGTGATGTCCTTCGGGTGTCCAGTGGAGGGCAGTCTTTACAATAGACTCTGGTTCTTTTCTCAGAACATGCCCAATCCATCGCCGTACAGCTATGTGGTGAGGGAGGAGAATTTCCTCTCGTCTCTAGATCCCTTGAAGAGGTTAGAAGTACAGTAGAACCTGCTCTAATGGCCACCTGTATTTATCATACAACCACCTGTAGAGACGGCTACTTCTCATTTTTCCCTTGCATTAAAAAATAATATAATGGCAATGACAATGAAAATCTTTATTCTTGTCACAGGGAGAAATTTGTCAAAAGTGACAAAATAGAAAAAAAATTGTCTTGGTCGTTCACAACGACACTGTCTAAGACACCAACCTGTCTAAAACGACCACCTTTTAATCCTGGACAATAGGTGGCCGTCTTAGACAGATTCCACTGTATCTTAGAATCTCAGAAAAAAGTCTACTTGGGCCCTCCATCTGGAGCGACCTTGACCTACTATGCACACCCGGGGTGACTTCTCCACTTTCTTTGGGGTTCACCTGTGGGTCGCCGTTTTGTTTGAGTAAAGAGAGGCACATCGACACAATAATGGTCATTTAGTGCTGGGGAAAAGGAAGACAGACAGACATACAGGAACAAAAGAGGGTAAGCAAAAAAAGTAAGACCTGGCATTGTCGCCCTCCAACCACCCGCTGGGTCGCTGACACGTCATATGCTACAGACGCTTCAAACTTAAGATTTCTAAGAAAGTGTGTGTGTGTGTGTGTGT
>NW_004797382.1:1197133-1199326 GCF_000002075.1 Aplysia californica | reverse complement strand
ATATATAGAGAGAGAGAGAGAGAGAGAGAGAGAGAAGACTAGTTAAGTTTTTACTTGAAATTCAAGCTTTTACTTAAAAACAGATAAGGACAATTCAAAATGAGAGAGGGAGACAAAATTAAAAGAAGAAACAAACTTTTAAGTTTAGTTTTAGTAACAGTTTTACGGCACTTGTAACACGTATAAGGTCATATAAGTGCCGAAGACTAGAGATATCACTTAGTTCAGTTTTAGTAGAGGTTTTACGGCACTCGCAACTGAATAAGGTTATATGAGCACCAGAAGATTAGAGGTGTTACAAGAGAGTAACAAACATAAAAAAGAAGAAGCGGAGATGAGGACGATAGATGTTTGATAGGAAAGAAGAAGCATACCACACCAGAGCACCCGCCAACCTCCCACAGAGATATCCCTAGATGGTAACATAATACAAGGCATCCAAAAATAAACTAGTTAGTTCCGGTATCCTCGGTAACATACAAAGAAAAGGAGGAGGGATAAGGACGATATGATAGGAAACAGAAGCGAACCACACACCAGAGCACCCTTTTTAGTAAGTGCTTTACGGCACTTGCAACACAATAAGGTCATATAAGTGCCGAAGATTAGAGGTGTTACAAGAGAGTAACAAACATACAAAAGAAGAAGGGGAGATAAGGACGATAGATGTTTGATTGGAAAAAAGGAGTGAACCACACACCAGAGCACCCGCCAACCACCCACGAACTCTGACCCCCCACTCCATGACTGACCTTTCTCCTAGACACCAACGTCATAGCTGCTGGACACTACCGCTGACCACTCCTCAACAGTCTCAACAGCGAGGCACAGCACACACACGCACAAACACACACAAATAGACACAGAAACAAGACGTTCATGATCTCACAGCAGAAAACATCAAGCCAAACGCTATATTGAAAAGCCTAAGGTAAATTATTGCACTGGTCAACGACGAAAAAGGCTAGGAGATGAATGTCGTCAAATCTTTTGGAAATTAATGTACTGATTCCGAATGTGTTGTTAGTTTTCGTTTATAAGGTCGGGTTCTTGCATAATTATTTTACGGCGATTCCACGTAGTGGCAGTCGGATCTAAGCACGAGTAGACTGGGACCAGAGTGCCACGAGTGTGGGTAGAAGGGGAGGAGTGAGCTTACAAAGGAACAAATAATGTTGACACTTATTGTTGCAACACCACAGGAAAAAGCGGAAAGGGAAGACCAAGCTACGTAGCAAGGGAGGAACAGATAATAGTAAAACCTGCTGTAAACTGAAAGCAGTAGTACAAAAGGCAGACCACGTTTAACGGATAAAATCGCATAAAGCGGACACTTTTTGGTTTGTAACACCGAGGGCAAAGTAGTAGAGGAAGACCACACTAGAGAGTCCGTCCACCACTTATATATATATATATATACAGGGTGACACATGCCGGCAGTGGGGCGCACTCGAGTGGACCGACCCAGAAACCACGATGACATATCGTCGGTTTTATTCTCTAAACGCGTACCTACACCAACATGATTTTTTTTCCAGGAGAGACAAACAAAATCCCCCTAAAAACCTAGTTGATCCCCCCCCCACTTGCACGTTTTACTGTTTAGTTTAGTTTTAGAAGAGGTTTTACGGCGCTCGCAACTGCATAAGGTCATATGAACGGCAGAAGATTAGAGGTGTCACAAGAGAATAACAAACACAAAAAAGAAGAAGGGGAGATATGGACGATAGATGTTTGATAGGGAAGAAGCAAACCACACCAGATCACCCGCCAACAACCCACTCCCTATTTTTCTCGGATTTAGAGCACCCGAGTATCCCTCATTTTGGTCGGATGCTCTAAAAAAACCCAAACCACCCTGCAATATTGTCTACGCCTTTCCCTGTCAATCATCTGTTCAGGTACAGTAAGTAAGAAAATAAGCAAGAAAATCTCGGTCTTCCCCAACCTCTATTGTCTTTTACATTTTCAGTGAAACACAAGAGGTTCAAGGCTTTTGTATCGATTCAAGTGTCTCACAGGCATATATGTGTATTCCCGGCTGATTCCTTTAAAAAAAATTAGTAAGACTGGTTTCGGTGGGTGTGATGAGGGTCCTCATATTGGCGAAACCGTCGGGACAGTTAGCGAGTCTGTTATACACAAAGTATAACTTTTGAGAGAGAGATAGAGGGAGAGAGAGAGAGAGAGAGA
>NW_004797382.1:1193852-1196027 GCF_000002075.1 Aplysia californica | reverse complement strand
ATAGCGGGTCACAAGAGTGTGACAAACATACAAAAGAAGCAGAGGGAAAATGACGATAGTAAGGATTAGGAAAGAAAAAGCAGCAGTTCCCTGTTGCAGATCAGGCACAGTTATGAGCATGGCATTGATGAATCAGCCCATTTACAATTACAATTCTACTGTGCATAAGAACATGGTTAATGTCTCCCCTTTGGGAATGGCCTAAAGGCACTTCAGTCAGTAGCACCGTTTCGCAGGGTGTTAATGAAAAGACTCGTCACATTTGAGGGTAAACCATTATAATATACACGTACTAGAGACCGATGCTGAGAGAACAAAGTCACTCTGTCACGAAGATTTTTTTAAAAAAGAGGTGTTTTTTGCGCCCCGACCAAACTACATTATCTGAGAGGCGGGCTTCTGAGCTTGCCCGTCAAGGTCAACACGGGCTGAGAGGGATACAACATCCCAGCAGAAAGACCGACGTACTCCATATAAATTTCTCCCCGCTTGGGAATCGAACGTGGGTCCCCTGCGTGCTTCGTCAAAGTGCATAATCAAATCCCTACACCACAGACGACGGTTCAACGAAGTGGAACATCAAACAAAGATATTCCAAACTTACTAGTCCGACCCACAAGACGTTGGTGAGGGGGGAAAGATGCTCTTCGCGCACCGTTATATTAAATGATAATTCAGCCCAAGATCTCAAAGTTTCTTTGAACTAAAAAACAACAACAAACAAACAAACCTAGATAGATACAAATAGAGTCTATGTATGTGTGAGAGATAGAGAGCGAGGGCGAGACCCACAGAGAGAGAGAGAGAGAGAGAGAGAGAGAGGGGGGGGGAGAGAGGGAGAGAGAGGGAGAGAGAGAGACATAGAGAGACAAAGAGAAAGAGAGTCAGAGAGGGAGAGAGAGAGAGAGAGAGAGACAGAGAGAGACAGAGAGAGACAAAGAGAAAGAGAGTCAGAGAGAGAAAGAGAGAGACAGAGAGAGACATAGAGAGACAAAGAGAAAGAGAGTCAAAGAGAGAAAGAGAGAGAGGGAGAAAGAGAGAGACAGAGAGAGACATAGAGAGAGAGAGAGAGAGAGAGAGAGAGAGAGAGAGAGAAATGCGCATATTATAGACGGCAGGAAACAACACCGGAGAACTATAGGTACAAACATAATTGGTCACTTTTAAACACAAGGGGGCTATCCCCCGTAAAATGCTGTTTTGAGAAAATAGAAGGTACAATTTTAGGACCCTTGTTCGGTTTCTTTAAAAGACAAGGAGAGTTTTCTTTAACCAAACAAATATACACACCAATGAAACCAAACTTCTCCTATAGGTAAGGCAATGCCCATTTTCGATGTTGGTCAAAATTTCTGGAAACCCCCGAAGTCTGGGTTAGCCCGTTTGTCCTTAAAAGCGACCAATTATTGACCCACGTGTCCCCATTCCCGTATCGCTGGTGAGTGGCTGCACACTTGGGCTTGTGTGTCGTTATGGTCGTTATCGTTTGGTGATGATTAACTTTAATATGCTAAGTTGGATTCTTAACATCGCCATCTAGGTAATTTACACACACACACATACACACACATCTTTACATATCCTAACACACAAATACATGCGCGCGCGCACACACACACACACACACACACACATACACGCGCGCGCGCGCATAATACACACACACACGCACACACACACACACACACACACACACACAGCAGCTTACACATACGAGCGCTTGCTTGCGCGTCCTTGCGTGCGTGGTGCGTGTTTATGCGCACGCATGAGGTATTCTAACCCCAGTCTCAGACATTGTATGTGTTAAGCATCATGTCCGTCCCCTAGAAATACATCGGCTCTGTACTAGTCGCTCACATAGTTTAAGCCTATCCGTACGCCCTGGGGTCATGTCGTACCCTGGTTTTGTATTCTTCACATTTTATAATACTTCTTGTACGAAGATCTCTTTGAAACTTTCAGTATTTCTCAAAGAATCATTTTGACAGACTGCTATGCATAGCGTACGGATCGGATTAACGAGTAAATATCCTCTTTGGAAAGTGGTGGCACAGAGTTCTCCACGTCGTATGGATACGATAGTAAAACACGACGTACGGATAGGGTTAAGAACGTAAAGGCTTTGTACAATCCACGTAGCCCTATACAACATTCCAGATGGCTGACCGCCGAACG
>NW_004797382.1:1190512-1191724 GCF_000002075.1 Aplysia californica | reverse complement strand
ATGAGCGCTAGAAGATTAGAGCTGTTACAAGAGAGTAACAAACATAAAAAAGATGAAGGGGAGATCAGGACGATAGATGTCTGATAGGGAAGAAGGGTCAAATCACACCATAGCACCCGCCACCCACCGTATTTTATACTCTCAATAATCCACATCGGAGGCGTTTGAGTAAGAGAAAAAAGAAGCACATCGACACAATGATGATCAAATAGTGCTGGGAACAAAATAAGACTGACAGGCAGAAACAACAGACGGAAAGAAAACCAGGACCTTTGTTAGAGTAAAGAGAAAGAGTGGGTGGTTGGCGGGTGCTCTGGTGTGGTTTGCTTCTTCTTTCCTATGAAACATCTATCATCCTTATCTCCCCTTCTTCTTTTTTATGTTTGTTACTCTCTTGTAACTCCTCTAATCTTCTGGCGGTCATATGACCTTATGCAGTTGCGAGCGCCGTAAAACCTCTACTAAAACTAAAATTAAAAGAGAAAGAGAAGCCCATAGACAAAATAACAGTCATATAGCGAAGAGAAGAAGAAAAACAGATAGACAGAAACAGCAGATGGAAAGAAAAGAAGCAGATCCAGGACTTACTAGCATCTCCCTCACAGAAACAAATACTAGATGGAAAGAAAAGAAGCAGGACCTACCAGTGGCGCCCCCCCCCCCCCAAACACCAGCACATCGGAAGTCTACCGGTGTCTATGGTGTAGCGGTTAGGCGTTTCACAGTCACATGTAGGAGACCTGAGTTCGATTCCCGAGTGGGGAGAATTTCTATCGAGTATTTATGACCTTCTGCTGGAAAGTAAGTTGTATACCTTTCAGCCTGGGTGGACCCTGACAGGCAGGGCCGCAGCCCGCCTCTAAAATGATCTACATTTTGTCGATGGAGACGTAAAAACGCCAAAATTAAAAACAAAACAAACAAACAACAACATCAACAAGAACATTAACAAGAACAACAACAAGAACATTAACAAGAACAACAACAACAACAAAGAAACAATTCGGAAACCAGACGCGACGTTTTGTTTAAGTAAAGAGAAGCACAACAGAAACAACAGGGAAAGTAAAGAAGTAGGACCTACCAGTGGCACTCTCCAACCACCTGCAAATGGAGCCCAACAACAACAAAAAGCAAACACATGTCATGTGTACACATGTAGTATGTCTGTCCAGTCACCAGTTTCTATTCCTCTAAACCCTCATAGTAGCC
>NW_004797382.1:1188593-1189823 GCF_000002075.1 Aplysia californica | reverse complement strand
GGAGGGAGAGAAAGAGAGAGAGAGAGAGAGAGAGAGAGAGAGAGAGAGAGAGAGAGAGAGAGAGAGAGAGAGAGAGAGAGAGAAAGAGTCTTGCTGTGCCCATTAAGAAGTTCGCACGATTTAGATCTAGGTCATTTCTGAGATAGAGCACTTGACTCTCCTGACAGGACAGCGACTGAGGAGGAAAAAAATGTCCCACGGAAGAGGAACAAAAACGAAAAAAAACCCACCCAAACAAACCCCCTAACAAAACAGCGCACAAAAAAAGCTCAAACCCAACAACCCCTCCCCGAAAAAAGCTACAAATAAAAACAAAACAAAACAAAAAAATGGACCGCCTTTTGACATTCCAACTTTGGCTACCTATGTATCGACAAATTATGTACTCGCAAACTGCAACACAGTAACTTGCGTATTCAGGCGAACGGCATGACAAAGTCCAAGTGATGATAAATGTTATGCTGAAAAAAAAAGAACAAACCATCCTGAAGAAAACAAATACACTAACAAACAAACACAAAGACAGCCTGTTAATAAAGTAAACAGTTTGCCCAACAGCATCAAACTCACACACACCCTAAATATTTACCACAGAAAACAAACAAACAAACAGGATAACGGAGTAGGGCGCGCCACCATAACAAATTCATCGCAGAGGTTAAAAAAAAACAACACCCCAAAAAGCAAAAAACAAAACAACCTCAAAACCCCACAAACACAAACAGCCCCAAAACAGCCAGCTCACAAAACCCCAAAGCCAAACCGGCAAACAAGCAAAGCCCTTCAGCGGCGCGGCTGACCTGGCCAGTATCGTGGCTAATCGTCTGCCAATCGCCGGCCGAGCGCTCCTTGGGAGGGGAGATAATCCCGGCGGTCCGCGCGCCCGACATGCCCGCCATCGGACGGAGCAGAGAGCTCATCCCGTGCGAGGTACTTGCAGGGACCAGGGGCCCGCAGCCTGTTTGTTGTCCTACGAGTTTGACGCCCTACTATACACTAAATAGCTGATTCTGAAGGTATGCAATAGAACAGCATCAAGGTATTGCATTGTGCTTTATGCCCGCCCTCCCCCCTCCCACCAAACAACAACAAACAAACAAACAAACAAAAACCAACTACCCCCCAAAAAAAACCCAACAACCAGCAACAAAAAGCAAAAGAAAAACAAACACACACAACAACAACAACACACACACAAACTCACCCACACGCACACAAACAAACACCCCC
>NW_004797382.1:1186305-1187649 GCF_000002075.1 Aplysia californica | reverse complement strand
CACACACACACACACACACAATCCTGATACACCCAGGGAACTTATCATAAGCACAATGTATTTCAATACATCCTAAACGTCATCTTGTTAATCGAAATTGGTCCAAACCGCACGAAGAATATGAATAACAATAATGATATATATTTTTATATGAATAATATTATGATGAAACCTATTTCTCCGGATTTGATAATTATTCAATTCATTTGTGGGTTTTTTTCAACCTTTGTTGCCTAGTCTAGCACCCCACAGGCTGTCCTGTTTTGCTCTAAATGTCAGTCGCATATATCGCTCTATATGGGTAATATTATATCTCTCTATAGGGGTGTTAGATCGCTCTAAATCTTAGTTCCTTCGCTGTATATATATATATAGATGGATAGATAGACAGATAGATGGATAGATAGCTATATCCCTCTATAGGTGTTTCATACCAGTCTAAAGGCCAGTCATATCGCTATATAATATGAGTAATATATCTCTATAGACGTGTTATGGCGCTCTAAATGTCACTAATATCGCTTTAAATAATACTTGTATCACTCTATATAATTTTGTACTATATTTTGCCTGACCACTACAGGGGGAGGGGGGTGGGGGCTCTCGTGGCCTAGAGGTTAGGGCGTTCGCTTGTTATTCAATAGGTCCCGAGTCCGAAGTTTGGTTTCATTGGTGTGTATATTTGTTTGGTTTGAAAGAAAACCCTCCTTGTCTTTTAAAGAAACTGAACACGGGTTGATAAACTTTACATCCGATTTTCTCAAATCAGCATTTTTTTCGCAGCAAACTATATAAGAGTACCTGCCAACCATCCACGAAAGGTAGAACGTGTTTATTCGTGGCCTATACCCTGATGCAGGGTGAGAAATCCAGTGATGGTGAAGAGAGGTGGTGATGATGGCAAGGTTCCCACGCAGCCACCAATAGCAACACTTAGGTGGGCAACAGAGTAAAGTACATGCCTAGACCACATAAGGCGACATGACTGTTGACAAGTACTACTAGTCCTGGCTAGAGTATGGTGAGTCAAACGAAAGTGACATTGTTGACGAGTACTAGTCCAGGCTAATGTGCGACGGGACAACATACAGAGTTACTTGAGAAAGTAAATACATTTAGGACTACGTCTATTTTCTTTGATCAACTTATAATTTTCTTTGCTTTCCCCACGTTTTAAAGGAGAAAATGGTCTGTCCCACTCTACAAGAAAAATAAAATGGAGCTACTCAAGAGTAGACCACTGGGGCTCTCTACAGCGCACTGGAGGGAGAGAGGGGGAGGAAGGGAGAGCGGGGGAGGGAGGGAGAGAGAGAGAGAGAGAGAGAGAGAGAGAGAGAGAGAGAA
>NW_004797382.1:1181032-1186059 GCF_000002075.1 Aplysia californica | reverse complement strand
GAGAGAGAGAGAGAGAGAGAGAGAGAGAGAGAGAATATGATCGTTTCAGGAAAAAAAAGACAGGGCGGGGGAGACGCAGAAGTTAGGTGGAGAGGCTAAAAGAAGAACATAATCATCTGAAGCGTCTCCAACGACGTCTCACCTTGGTCTGCCGTGTGAGCACGGGCCAGGAGATGGCCGGGTGGCCGTGCACTTTGCGCGAGTCCACGAGCCGCGAGAACAGGCCGCGGCGACTGAGCGTCATCTTGGAGGCGTCAGATATTGAACCAGTGATGCGGGACGTGAAATATCCCACCACGACGTCAAATATCCCAACAGCGACGAGGTGTCAGATATCCAACCAGTGACGAGATGTCAGATATCCAACCAGTGACATGAAACGTCAAATATCCCACCAGTGACGTCAAATATCCTACCAGTGACGTCAACTATCCCACCAGTGACGATGTGTCAGATATCCCACCAGTGACGTCAAATATCCTACCAGTGACGTCAACTATCCCACCAGTGACGAGGTGTCCGATATCCCATCAGTGACGTCAACTATCCCACCCGTGACGAAAGGCCTCAAATATCCCACCACAGGCAACAATCTGTCACTGATTGGTCACAGAATAAACTGACTTTTACGAGAGCTTCACGCTCAACCAGACACCCAATCAGACATCATGCACATGTCCACAGCGAATCATCTACTTCTCAGTCCGTCACAACTCCTGGAAGAGATGGGAATGTTCCAGAAGAAACCGTTGCACACTCAGAAGAGACGGACAAACTTGGAATTGTTAGAAAAGGTCGCAGAGATCTTACAAAATCCATCAAGAAATGAGAACAATTCCCAGTCTTTCAGCTTCAAGGTTAAGTAGAGAAACATTTCGTTGAAAAGAAATCACGTATTCCGTGTGCGAACAGGCCTTTGCGTAATAGACATGGACGTCAACTACAGGCCTACTTGTCGGTCAGGACCAGTATTGACCCACGATGTATAATGTAACATTTCACACCCACGGGAAAACCAGTACGGTTAACTTCCACGCACGAAAGCCAGTAGAATATAATCGTCCATAAACTCCATAATTATTCGTTGGGCGTAGTTTAACGTCCGTTCAGTTTGGTCAGCGTTTCACGATGCTCGCAACTGCATAAGGTCATAATATTAATTTGAGCGCACGGGGCACAAGCAGGTTGTTTTCACGTGAATTCACAGCACGTATGGATTTTACTTGGCAGGTAAGAATGGTTGAAGCATCTAAAAATACACAGCAGGGAAAATAATAGACCAAAACTTCACACTCCACACATAACACAGCGAGCCCTTGCAAGCACAGTCTATATCCAACATACAAGTTTTAGTTTTAGTAAGAGTTTTACGGCACTTGCAACACAATTAGATCATACAAAAGCCCAAGATTAGAGGTGCTATTAGAGAGTTACATGCAAATCTACGAAGGAGGAGAGAACAAAAAAGAACTATAGACGTTTGATAGGAAAAAAGGAGCAAAGCACGTCATATCACAGGCCAACTATCCGCATCTCTGACAAAAAAGAGGTCAGTAATTCGGTAGACTTGCTCGGAGTCCATGTCCGATATGCGCAAAGTTCGGGATCAAATCTCCACAACCTAAACTCTCATACATGGAAGTGGAATGAGTGAAAACTTTTCTTACTGAAAATCCAGTCAATGTGGTAGAAAGATACACATTGTCCAAATTAAATATTTATCCCACGTGGTCACTGCAGTTTCAAATTCTAGATTGCGCAGAATGGGCAAAAGGGAAAATATCAATGATCAGCTAAAAACATTGATAAGCTCGAGAAAACACCTCCTGCTCCTACCTCTAGACGATATATAGAGAATAATCGTCAAACTAAGAGTATGAGGCTGCAGCCCTCCAGATAATGAAGGAAATGGCGTCACGAGCCCCGCAACAAATTTCCTGGAATTTCATACGGACGGGCGAGCACATGGAAGAATGAGAGAAAGAAGACGGACGGGCGAGCACATGGAAGAATGAGAGAAAGAAGACGGACGGGCGGGCATATGGAAGAATGACAGAAAGAAGACGGACGGGCGACCACATGGAAGAATGAGAGAAAGAAGACGGACAGGCGACCACATGGAAGAATGAGAGAAAGAAGACGGACAGGCGACCACATGGAAGAATGAGAGAAAGAAAACGGACGGGCGACCACATGGAAGAATGAGAGAAAGAAAACGAGCACATGGAAGAATGAGAGAAAGAAAACGGACGGGGAGCACATGGAAGAATGGCAGAAAGAAGACGGACGGGCGAGCACATGGAAGAAGGAAAGAAAGAACACAGTAACCACTCCACGCCCTTACTTCCCCAGGCTGCCACGAAACGACAAACACACAGGCCTATAACTTGTATGATGAAGAAGAAACAAAATCACACAATCGGAACATACAGACCTATATTATATGTAAGACGGCTGCTAAATAAAGTCACACACACGGCACACACATGCCTATACATGAATGATGAAAGCTGAACAAAGTCACACACACGGCAACAAGCAGGAAGAGAATCTAAGAAAAGAAGGAACACAAAGTGAACGCAGGAAAAGAACAGGATGCCGGGAACAGATAACAAATATTGACACTCACTTTGCAAGCATAATATATTGTCCAAACCTCGGAAAGAAGACACAGAAAACAAGCTGTTTTAGAGAGTAAAAGAGAACCTGCACATGATGTATTATGTGGCGAGTCGTTCTGTTAACACCTAGATTCTATTCATGATGCGCATTCTGGATTTTTACACGGTCTGAATTCACTGCAATATTCACGACGACGCTTTCACACAGAAATAACTAAAACACTCACACAAGAAAGCCTCCAAAATACGACAAAAAACTCACTTCAACTATTTCACACGAAATACCAAGGACTAAGAAACACAGAAGAAAGCATTAAACACTTTTAAAAGGACAGGAGAAAAAACAAAAACAACCACAACAAAACAAACCCCCAACAAAAACCAGGAAGGGTGTCAGAAAGTGTTGAAACACATTTCACTAAATCATCAGCATGTCGAACGAGGCCAGATAAAAAACTCCCGACGTCAAAAGTAAACTCCCAACTATGTAGCGGTGTCTTCGGGTCGCGACCTCGCGCGTTTCCTACTCACGTGGGGATAAGACGCGGAAGTACACACAGCAAAGGGCCTTGTCTTTGCGGTATCCCTCCTTCACGCGTGCCTCTCACCTCCGTGACGTCACAGATAGATACCGGGTCAAGGGTCACGGGGCTACTACAAAGAGCCAGGCTTCTGCGCGCAAGATTGGATACCAACACGCACTGAGCATTATGTAGGCTACTTACAACGGGAGTACGGGGAAACCATGTGCGAAACGGTATAGCTTTAACGTCCCTTGCAACGCTGTAAGGTTATTTAAGAGGTTAAAAAAAGTGCCTTCCTCAAGGACACAACGTCCAACCCAGCTGAGCCTCAAATCCCCAAATCCGCAATCTCACGATTATAAGTACGGTGGCCTAACCACTAACACGGACCACAAAAATAAATGTGCTACTTTGGTTTGCGTTCAAAACTGTAATAAATTTAACATCCTTCTCCAATACAATCAAGTTTTATTATGCGAACGAAAGGTTTTTAAAATAGAACATATTGTCCACAAACGGCTCAATGAGGATTCGAATGAGGATCTTCTGCAACTGATCAAAACGGTGCGCCGAGAGCATGTAGGAAGCGGGGGATACTGTTCTACACCCACTTCTTGACACGAGCAGTATCGACTGTCTACACATTGTAACGGGTGCCTATTGCGGAAGGGATCGGGTCGGATCGATCCCCGCGATCGGTTTGTGTCACGATAGCCGCTTTGCGCCCTATATGTGGCAAGTGAACCGACCCGACCCGACCCGATCGTGACAAATGGGCACCCAGTTGCATACTGTGCTTTACGCCACGACATGTGTCAAATTCAAGGCCTGTCGGTCTAGCGAACAAATATACCTGGCCCGAGCGAAAAGTTTAGGTAGTCCGCCCTGAGAATCTCGAAAACACAGAACACTATTCCAAACACAAACGAACTTGGTGCCAAGACAAGGTGCCAAACACCCAGCCCTTACAAATAAGAGCAATAATTGATATGTCTTGGTTTGTTCTCATTTCAAGCTTTCTCTGGTTTAATTCACAACTTTGTTTTAAACAATGGTTCAGCTATCCACTTTTCTGTGAGCTTTCATCCTGCTCGATCCAAAACTTGAGCCCAATTTGAATCCCCCCCCCCAACCAAGAGACAGAGTCTGACACTTCTATTTTGCGCTGTTACAACAAATTCTACATTATCATGGAGTAAAAAAGACAACTTCGAATAAACACCGTTCTCTCTCCAGTACAACAGTAAGAAAAGCGGATGACATCTCCCAAAGTCACTACCTGTATATCCACACGCATCCCCGAACCTTAGTTGCTTGCTCCGCTGTTCTATTTCACACCGACTACAGTAATGCGTGTTTCAGTGAGGCGATAGGAGGAGCATCACGAGTCCAGAACACGATGATGGACAGCATCGCTGGATACGGCACCACAAAACACGGCAACTACCTGCACGTTCCTTAATATCAGGCCAATATTAAAATTGTTCGGATTTTCAAAGTTTGCAGCAAACTAAGAGACCCGCGTTTCAAAAGCTGCTTGCTCTCCGCTACAGAAAAGGGCTACCCAAAAATTATGCTCACTTTTGCGAACAACTTCTATCGTGTATACCTCGGGGAAAAAAAAAAAAAAAAAAAAGTCGGATAAGAGGGTTTCGAAAAAATGGTAAGCACAATGCTGCCAGTTTGTGCACAGACTCCCCGCTCATACACTGGGGTAGCGCCGATAGCCATCTGGTGGAGGGTACGCAGAGGACAATTCTATCTCTGTAATATAGACTGTCAGAATAAGACGCAGTAAGCTGGCGAAAGTGTTGGGATGCAAAAAAAAGGAAAGAGAGAAAGAGAAAGAGAAAGAGAGAGAGAGAGAGAGAGAGAGAGAGAC
>NW_004797382.1:1176895-1178654 GCF_000002075.1 Aplysia californica | reverse complement strand
TTGTGTGTGTGTGTGTGTGTGTGTGTGTGTGTGTGTGTGTGTGTGTGTGCGCGTTCGCACGCACGTGTGCGCAAGTGTGTGTAGCGATTAGACGGTTGGCACGAATGAGACTCAAATTTGATTCTCGAGTGGGGAGAAATTTCTATCGAGTGGCTCGGTCTTTCCGCTAGGATGTTTCATTCCTCTCAGCCCGGGTTAGCTCTGACAGGCAGGGACAGAAGCCCGCTTCCTAAACCAAACCACATTATTATCACACTGAGCTACTTATTCCTGTTATGAAACGAAATAAATAGGTGGTTGGCGGGTGCTCTGGTGAGGTTTGTTCCTTCTTTCCGACTACCAAACATGTATCGTCCTCATCTCTCTTCTTTTTTGTGTTCGTTACTCTCTTGTCACAGTTCTAATGTTCGGCACTTGTATGACCTAACTGTGTTCCAAGTGCCGTGAAACTCTTTCTAAGATAAACCAAACTTTCGGTTACTTATGAAAACGTTGGTCGCCACAACCCAAGTTTTTCACTGGACACCTTCACAGACATCGCTATAAATATTGTATCCAACAGCTAGGGAAGAAAAGAACGCCTCAGCCGTGCCCATTCAGGAAATAAAAAACCCACATCACAATAGCGCGATCCACAGGGTGTGCACACAATGCTCCAACAATACACGAGCCCTCTCCTCCACTTTTTAACCCTATCCGAACGCCCTGGGCTCATTTTGTACCCCCGGGGTTGTATTCTTCACATTTCAGAATACTTCTAGTGCGAAGATCTCTTTGAAACTCAGAATTTCTCAAAAAATCATTTTGACACACTGCAGTACAAAGCGTACGGATCGGATTAACGAGCAAATTTCCTCTTTGGAAAGTCGTGGCACAGAGTTCCCCACGTTGTATGGATACGATAGTAAAGTACGACGTACGGATAGGGTTAGGGACATAGCAGACACAGAATATGTCCCATCAGCAACACACCAAAGGCAATGGGTTCAGCACATTTAAAAATATCTCACAATAATCAGAAACACAAATCTGCATACTTTACAGTAGTAAGTATGTTTGTCGTTGACTGGCTTTTCAACTTTCGGATAAGAAGGAAATGTCTATTGAAAACTCTAGAGTAATGACGGAATATTATGCTTCTTTTTAAAAAAAGGAAAAGTATATTAAACACTCTTTGTAAGAATAACGAAAAATTATGCTTTAAAATATTTTTTTTAAAAGAATTAAGACTCTCTGTAAGCTAACGAAAAATTATGCTTTTTAAACTTTTTAAAAAAAAGGAAACGATTTAACACTCTCTGTAAGAAAAACGATTTACAGTGCTCCTTTTTTCCACACAGTTTTTCGTCTATTGAACACTCTCTGTATGAATAACAAAATATTATGCTTCTTTTTTTTAAAGCGTGTCCAAAAAAGAGCATCCTTGACTATACAAAGCATGGTGTCAGCGAGTGAAAGATGCGAGGCTATTTCCTTCGTACACACTATGTTCTTTTGTACATGCGTGTGAACAACATCAACACGCAGTAAATCCGGATCCAAAACGATCCTTTTTCTGATCATGTACACAACACTAAGTGTTTTCTTTCCACACAAACGCGATCCGATCAGAAGCGGGGAGTTCCGGTACTTCTGCTGTAACACCGCGCGTCACTCACGAGAAGGAACCCAAACCAACGTTTTATGGGACACACACACACACACACACACACACACACACACACACAGAGAGAGTTTACGTAAAACCCTCTCTGATACA
>NW_004797382.1:1174083-1176795 GCF_000002075.1 Aplysia californica | reverse complement strand
TAGAGAGAGAGAGAGAGAGAGAGAGAGAGAGAGAGAGAGAGAGTAATTAACACATATCGACAAACAAGCTCCGAACAGCAAAGTAGGAATCAGAATTCATGCACATCACACGATTTCTTCAGCGCTGAAAGCGAAAAGTAAACTACTTAACACTCATACACAAACTCTTCCGAACAGCGTCGTAGATATCAGAATTCATACCTATCACACGATTCCTTTAGTCCAGAAAGCGAACGGTTAACTACTCAACATTCAGATATAAACACGCCCGAACAGCATCGTTACGTACAGGATTCCTCAGTACAGAAAGCGAAAATTAACTACACCACACTCCCACATAAACACTTCCGAACGGCATTGTAGCTGTCAGAATTAATATCCATCACACGATTTCTTCAGCATAGAAAGCGAAAAGTTAACTACTCAATACTCGTCCATAAAGAAGCACCGAACTGCATCGTGGGTATCGGAATACGCATCATACACATCACACGATTCCGTCACAGCCTCACGGAAAGCGAAGAGTTAACTAACAACAATAACGAAAACTAACAAAATTATGGTAGTCTGAAAAAACGAACCTACAACCACAACAACAACATTGCAACGACCACCACCACAGAAGGGTGTTGTATTGTCGCTACTGCTGTTGCTTCTGCTACTGCTGCTGCTGCTGTCACTGTTGCTGCTGCTACTGTTGCTGCTGTTGCAGTTGCTGGCGTCCGCTAGCAGTTCCGAGCTCCTGTCCTCTTGAACTCGGCGGCGGCGGCTCCGCTGTCCACTGTCCACCCCCTCCCTACGGACGGCCGGACGGACGGACGGACCTGGGAGGTGCAGTGACCAGAAACGCGCGCGAAGAATGACGGGGAGCCGTCCCCCCTCCCTGTACACAGCTGTACACAGGTTTCCCGTGTTTGGATACACTCGGATACCCCCGGTGGCAGCTCCGGCTCTCTGCTCCTCCGACTATCTGCTGCTTTACCGGGATCTCAAAGCTATTTTGGCTTGCTAAAGGGGAGGGCAGGAGGGGGGGGGGGTAGGGGTTGTTGTAAACCCGTCTCCTTTTTCCATGGCTTCTTCAAAGAGAGAGAAAACAGAGAGAGAGAGAGAGAGAGAGAGAGAGAGAGAGAGAGAGAGAGAGAGAGAGAGAGAGAGCATCCACAGACGCTCACTGGTCAAATGTACGATCAAATTGGATTAGGTTTAGTTAATGTAATTGGCATGCCTCATGGCATTAAGGACTAACGCTTTCCGTACACAAACCTAATATCTAGCCCCGCAATACGTAGCAGCCTTTTCATTTGTTGTTGTCATCAAATGGACCGATGGGACAAGAAAATTAAACATGTTTGATTTTGAAGAAGTTGACCAAGTTTGGCCAAAATGGTAGCTTCTGACCCTTCGGGTAGAAAAATCTGGCAATTCTCAAATGCATTAAACCAATTTAAACAGAGATTTGACAGAACCTTCTGCACAGTGCACTGAGTATCATTAGGCTTGATTTCGTTGGGAAGGAGAATTGACAGATCCTTGACAAACTAAAAAATAAATAGTTTTTTGTTTTTGTTTTTTTCTCCTGTGCAGCTTAAAATAATTGAGTCGTCGACAAGCTGTTCAAATGTTCTCTGCTCAGAAAGTAATGTTATTCAAGAAAAATTAGAAAAATGTAATGTGTGCCTAAATTATGTATCCATTCTTGCTTTCTTCAACATATTACAGAATTGGAATTTCAACAACATATGCTAAAAAAACCCCGATACCATAAATTAAAAAAACTTTTTTTTAAACTAAAAAAAATATAATTTGGCGGGCTATTCTTGTTGCCCCTGCTAACCACGCAGAGGTAGAAGTCGGATTTCAATCAGGATAATAATCTTTTAAAGAACAAAACTGCTGTTAAAATCATTTGAAAAATATAGGGGATCAAACTTGAACGGCCAAAATCTTGTTGGTTTAAAAGCAACAAGCTCAGCTTGAGAGAGTCCATGCTCCTGGTGTAAACGAGAAAGCTCTTGTGTCAGTCTCTCATATTCACAATATTTTTAATGGTAAGTAGAAACATAGCGCTCTTGGTAGAATGATCTGATTTCGATTTCGACTTTCTGCTGTTCCTCTTCAAGTTTGTTTGGCTGGGAGTCGTTCGAGATCCCTTCATACGTATGAGTGTGCTGAAGTAAAATGCATGGAGAAATGACGATGGAAGCATTCGCATGAATTTGTAGTTCTGATGCCACTTTCCTGGCATACCTAGAAAGATACCTTGCCATCACAGAATGTAGTACTTTTAAGAAAGCTGCTTAACGAACAAACTCAAAAGAGTACTAATACAAAAACAATAAATCTCTAATGATACAGATATTTATTTTTGTATATTCAAACAAATGTATGCATGTACAAGTATCTATATGTGTGTATATATTGAGCGTTCTAGTTCAGCGTCGAGGTCAGGCCCGGCTACCTGCTAATTAGCTGGTTGCTTCTCTTATTGCGAAAATCTTGAGAAAAAAAACCATCATCTATAAATGTCGAGAAATGAGTGACACAGTGGAACACTATCTGACACACAGAGAGCACGCGCCTTACTTTTCTGTGTATACTGTGTACACGCGATGGTCCTAAAAATGAGAGCATTTTGTATCTGTGATAAATATTAGGTTGGGAATTCTGTATGTGAGTATGAGCTTATTAGTGGAAGTTTGTGCGTGTGTATGA
>NW_004797382.1:1172673-1173983 GCF_000002075.1 Aplysia californica | reverse complement strand
GAGAGAGAGAGAGAGAGAGAGAAATAGAGTGAGATAGAGGGACAGGGATAAGCCTAAACAATATATTTCCCCTTTTTGTGGGCATGCCGTTGGATCGGTTGTGATGCTAGACAACAGCAGGCCACCTATTTCGAATCTCATGGGATATCATCTAGAACAGGCATGGGCAAGCGAGTCCATGCAAGAACGATTTATGTTTGACAGGAAAGAAGGAGCAAACCACATCATCAGAGCACTCGCCAACCACCTACGTCGTGACATTTTTTAATGCCTAAAGCAGAGCAGTACGGCCCCGGTATAAGAGAGAATCCGGACTTTAGGTGTGATGCGATAGACAAGAAGAAGAAATGAGGGCTGAATTTGTCTTTTTTGTTTGAGTTAGAGTTTTACAACACTTGCAACACAATTAAGTTATATAAGCACCTACGATTAAGGGGTGTTACAAGAAAGTAACAAACACACACACAGACACACACAAAATGAGGAGAGATAAGGGCCATAGATATTTAATAGGAAAGAAGAAGCAAACTACACCAGAGCATCCACCAACCACCCCTAAAGGTGTCATGCTTTTTGGTTTGTTTGATTTTTAATAGAAGGTGAATCACTTTCCAATTCATCAACCGACGCCTTTCTGTCTTGTCTCTAGTTCTGTGGCTTAGCTAGCCTCTGACCTTCACCCAGGTAACGGATGCCGCACTCTAGTAGAAGAACAAGTAGAACTCAGAAATCACAGAATACATCTTCTGGTGGACGGTGCACTCACACACACACACTCACAGTGACAGAGCCGTTCTTTCATCTCCTGTGCTTCGTGTCGGCACGCCGTGAGCGGCTACGCTTGTTTTTCTTATCGCGAACTCGCAGAGGTGTCAGGCAAAATGGAGAAAACACACACACATACTCACACGCACACACTCACACACACACACACACGCACGCACAGACAGACAGACAGACAGACAGACACACACACACAAACAAATATACACACGCGCACAGAAAGACATACACACGCGCACAGAAAGACAAACACACACACACACACAAGCACACAGACAGACAGACACACACATACGCACACACTCACACACACACGCGCGCACACAGACAGACAGACAGACAGACACATACACATACGCACACTCACTCATACACACACACACACACACACACACGTACACACACATCAAGGAAGGAAAAAAACACCTCTGGCCAAACCTGTTAGTATTAAGATGAATGGCAGTTATTATTTTGAGTTATGTCGCACTTGTTTTACCGCCCCCCCTCTCTCTCTCATATATATATAT
>NW_004797382.1:1169463-1170552 GCF_000002075.1 Aplysia californica | reverse complement strand
GGGGGGGTGGTAAGCATTTAACTGCGCTCGCAGCTGCATAAGGTCATATGAACGTGAAGGAAGTACCAGTTTACAGCATTTGCAACATTATTAAGTAATAAAGTGCCGAAGGTTAGTGGTGTTACGAGAGAAAAAACATAAAAAAGGAGGAAGAGGAGAGATGAGGATCATAGATATTTGAGAGGAAAGAAGGAGCAAAGGACACCAGAACATCCGCCAAGTCACAAAAGACTCCACCCACAGAACTACGACAGCGGACGCTGGTGACACCAACATGCTGGAATGCATCAAACACCAACATGCTGGAATGCATCAGACACCAACATGCTGGAATGCATCAAACACCAACGCAGGAAAGGGAAATTCCGCTGGACTCAACCGCCAGCCTCCCACAACGCATCCAGGCTTGCCAGTGTTGTCAAAACCCAATCATGTTTTTTGTTTTAGTAAGTGTTTTACGACACTTGCAACACAATAAGGTAATTTAAGTGCCGAAGGCTAGAGGTGTTACAAGTGAGTACCAAACACAAAAAAGGAGGAGGGGAGATAGAGACGACACCCGGTAGATGTTAGTATGATAGGAAAGAAGAAGCAGACCTTACCAGAGCACCAAACGACCACCCATAAAACCGAAGAAGGGACAGCCTAGGTTATAGAAAGAAATGATGTAGCAACAAACAATATTAAATAGTGTGGGACTGGTTTTGGTTTTAGTAAGGGTTTACGGCGCCCGCAACTGCATACGGTCATATGAGCGCCAAGAGGTGGATGTCAACAGAGAAGTCCAAAAGGGGAACTGCTCACCTTTCTAGCCTCAACAGCACAAAGTCTGCTTCGACTACCAAGGCACCCAAAAAATAGCAGTTCGCAAGAGAGTGACAAACATACAAAAGAAGAAGAGGAAAAATGATAGAAAGGATGAGGAAAGAAAAAGCAGAAGTTCCCCGTAAGTTGTTCAGGCGCAGTATAAGCATGGGATTGATAAATCAACCCATTGACAATTCTACTGTGCATAAGAACATGTTAATATGTAAATATCCTCCCTTTGGGAATGGCCGAAAGTCACTTCAGTCAGTAGCACTGCTTTGG
>NW_004797382.1:1166325-1167872 GCF_000002075.1 Aplysia californica | reverse complement strand
GATTCTTTTAACAATTGTACCTACAATATGTCTCTTTCTTGCTTTTTTCCCTCAACATTTAGAGTTTGAATTTCGACAACATATTTCTTGAGAAAATACAATGATTACTACAGATTAAGAAACAGCAATTTAAAAAAGAAATAAAAATTGATGCTTAATAAACAGCAGACCGACGATTTGTACTTTCATTCTGACCCCGTCTTTCCACATGAACAACTCAGACACTCAAGCAAAAGATTTAACTTCCAACCAAAACTAGTACCAAAAATAGAGAGAAAAAAACGCAAACGAGTCCCATAAATAGATCTCAACTTTCTGCCATCCTTCTCTTGTTCTTGGCCCGGTATGTCCCACTGTAGCGTGCAGTGAAAACATAGAGCTTCTCGCATACAAGAGAGAAAACAGCCACTGTTCTTTGCCAAAGCTATCAGCACACGTGTCGTGACCGGCTGCGAAACAAACAATGACTGATTACTCCGCGACCAGGGGGCAAAGAAAAAAACTCCAGAAAAAGACGGAACGGACAAAGAAAGTCAATGGGCAAATTTTCTCTTTTCTCTCTAACCCTCCAATCCAACCCCTCCCCTCCTCCCTCTTTTTCGCTCTTTTTTAAAATGGCAACCATCAACGTAATCAGAAGATACTGCCTAAGAAACGAAGCCATACGTCCACAAGTAATACAATTAATAGAGCGTCAATGAGTCAAATGGTCTGGACATCTAACCAGAATGCCCCAGAAACAACTAGCGGCTAGAGCTTGCAACACCCGAGAATCCGGCTTTAAACCAAGAGGAAGACCAAGAAAGACCTGGCTGGATGGGGTTAAAAAGGTCCTGGAACAACATAACATATCTATCACAAACGCTACACACCTAGCACAGGACCGAAACTTGCACATCCCCTCGACATCCTAGGGTTAGCAGATGAAGAAACAAGTTAAGTAAAAAGTAACTTTTAAATGGCGGAGTTCTACGCCCTTCTAAGTACAACTGTGGGTGATTGGCGGACGCCGTCGCACTGAAACTGGTCATGGAACATACAGAACATCACAGAATCAAGTGGTTCAGTCATCTGATGAGAATGCCTCCAAATCAACCAGCTCCACGAGCTTACAACTACTCAAAAGAGTCAGGATACAAGGACAGGGGCAGACCTCGCAAAACTTTGCTGCATTACGTAAAAAGGGTCTTCCAAAAGAATAACAATAACAACAGAAGCCATCCATCTCGCCCTTGACCTAAAATTGTACCTTCCCCCGACACCTAAAGATAAAATAAGAAAAAGAAAGTAAAGGCAGTGGAAGCACAAAGTAATCATGCAGTCCACTGACTGGAAACCGACCAGCCGTCTGACCCTTTGCTGATGATGGAGATAGAATTAAGAAAGATGTAAGGAGCCACTGATAGAGGCAGGGTGAGACTAAAAGGCAGAGATACGAGGCCGCACAACCAGACAGATGGCTCGATAGATCGAGAGAGAGAGAGAGAGAGAGAGAGAGAGAGAGAGAGAGCGAGAGAGCGAGAGCGATAGAGATAGAGAGAGAGAGA
>NW_004797382.1:1162386-1165463 GCF_000002075.1 Aplysia californica | reverse complement strand
ACACATGTACATACATACACATTCACGAACCCACACACCCACACTCCACACACATTTAACCATCCCCACCCCACAACAGACTAACAGCTTCCACAAACCATCTCACCCCCCCTCACCCCCCCCCTCCCCCGTCTCCCACAGTTAATCTGTTGCTGTCACAAAACATCACCGCTGAACGGTTGGTTGACAAATGAAAGCCCCGCACAACAAAGTACAGGCGAGATGTCCATCAGGCGAAACGAGCCTTCAAGTAGGCGTAACAATGGGCAGCAAAAGTTTGCAGGGTTTTTACTGTTACTGTTGGTATCGATTCTCTTTTAGCATATTAGATAACATACCGAGTGAAAGATTCTGTATGAGACCGAGTGAGGCTTATCATGGTACAACTCGGTACCGAATAATAACATAATTTTTGATGTACATAGGAGACATCTCACTTTGACCAGACACACACAGAAGAAGGACTTCCGAACGAGCGACCACCCCAACAATCGCTATAAAGAAGAGACCTAACCCTAACCCTGACCCAACCCCTACCCTTACTCCTTACAGTTACCGTACCCCTATCCCTACCCCAAACCCTAACCTTCTTTTCTACTCTGTTTCAAGGGGCATCGGTAGCCAGCCTAGTGGTTTGGGTACCGGACTCGTAATCGTGAGATTGCGAGTTCGGGGGTTCGAGCCTCTGTTCGGTCTGACGTTGTGTCCTTGGGAAAGACACTTTACACAAATTTCCCATTTGGCTCGGTCCTTTCGGAGATGGACGTTCAACTCAAGAGGTCCCGCCTCTTAAATAAGCTGATAGTGTTGATAGGGGTGTTAGACCTATACCATTTAAAAAACTCTGTTTCATAGTGGTCGCTCATTACGGAATTGCTCTCAACGCACATCGAAATAGATTAACTTTTGGGGGTACTTTTAAAATTTTTTTCCCGATGTATCAATTTATAAATTTTAAAAAGTGATTGGAAAGTCTTGCAAATTGTTGCTCCTCACCAAGTAAATAATTTGCAGAGTCTCTAGGTCTATGTGGGCAACTGTACATTAATTACGATGTATAATTCATTTCGTCACACCTGGCAGTGGCAGGCTCATTCGATACCACCACCATCATTATCGATACCACCAATAAAAACCGGCGCAAATTTCCGAACCTCTTTGCGCGCTATTTAGGACAATTCCCAATGACCGGAACAGACCAGCTTACAGCACTTTGTCAGGGCCTGGGGAGGCATCAGTAATCTTTCTAGAAAGTTCTGTTGAGAAGTGTGGAAAGAGTCTGGGGACCCGCCCCCCGCGGCTGCCAACATCTGTCTGGTCCATCTTCTCAAACATGCATGCATGCACACATTGTAGGCTATTAGGTAGGCACACGAGTGCACGCACACATATAAGGCTAGTAGGTTGGTACAGAAAAGCACGCACACATTTAAGGCAGCTAGGTAGGCACAGAAGTGCATGCACACATTTAAGGATGCTAGGTTGGCACAGAAATGCACGCACACGTTTGGTGCTGGCAGGTAGGCATATGAGTGCACGCACACATTTAAGGCTGGTAGGTAGGCACGGGAGTGCACGCACACATTTAAGGCTGGTAGGTAGGCACGGGAGTGCACGTACACATTTAAGGCTGGTAGGTAGGCACGGGAGTGCACGTACACGTTTGGTGCTGTTACGTAGGCACCTAAGTCCGCCTAAATCTAATGGTGGCAGGTAGGCGTAGAAGAGCACGTACACATTTAAGGTTGGTAGGCATTGAGTCGCACGCACACATAACAATGTATGTTAATAGCAGACACATTCACACAAACGCGCGCGTACACACGCATACACACTTCACGGACACACACACACACACACACACACACACACACACACACACACACACACACACACACACATGTCGACGGACCGAACACACACACATACACAAATAAACACTTCCCCACAAACACATAAACCCCAAGCATTTTCCAAAGGTTCCTGTGACCCTCTCGTCTGCCATATACATACAATAATGAGCTACTTGGGTCCCCAGCCTTCCTTGCACACTTCATGAACATTACAGTTTTGTTTTTACAATAAATGGCTCCCCCTCAAAACAAAACAAAAAACAAACAGAAAGTAAAACAACAACAGCTTCAAACAAGCAAATAAAAAGGGGAAAAAAAGAAGTAAAATAACAACCACGTAATTTGAAACAAGTAGTCTACTCACAAGTTCTCACTCCAGCTTGTGACTGTTTATCCCTGTGCAACACTCGGAATTGTTTGCAGAATTGTGTTATCCTTACACAACTACTTTATCCACTGGACATCAGAAACTGCTTCCTCCATCTCACAGTATGTTCACACCCCGGAACAGCGACAATAATTTAAAAAAATAAGATAATAACAATAATAATAATAAAAAAAAAAAAAAAAAAAAAAAAACTGACTCCCACGTTATGGACGAATATTCAAACCACACGCGATAAATTCCTAAAAACACAAAAGACCCTGAAAACGTCCATTTTACATACTTTATGAAGCTTCAACAGAGAAAAACACGCTACGAATGAAATATCGTTTTCCTTGACGTACACTGTAGGCAGAATAATAATATCTGCAGGAATGCACATCTGCAACGCTACAGTAAATATACCGACATATAGACCATCACATAAGGCGGGTTACGTAAGCAAACGAACGTCGCTTTTTTGCATATCTCTGATTCCTACAGCAAGGGGGGCAGTCAAGTGGCATGGTCATTAGTAGAGTCTCCGACGGTCTTCGCCGCGACGATACACCTCTTTGGTTAACTCTTTGAGGGAGAGTATCCTGGTCCAGGATTCCTGCCATGAACTCGCCACCAAATTCAAGGAGGTTTCAAGGAGAAATTCAAAAAATTAAAGGAGATTTGGTCCAAGAAATTCATGCTGAAAGTCTACTTCCGATAGATAGGCCTACACTTGTCAGTTCCCTTTTCTTAAACTAAAACTTTGAAAAAGGCGAGCAGCGAGATGGGTACTTTGCAAAGGAGAAATTGGTGCTTCTGATGTGTGTATGTGTGTGTGTGTGTGTGTGTGTGTGTGTGTG
>NW_004797382.1:1158562-1159821 GCF_000002075.1 Aplysia californica | reverse complement strand
ACACACACACACACACACACACACACACTCACACACAACTACAACCCAAGGTAGACGCAATAAATCTTGTGTCAATATATCTCATCGGCATATATGTATATATGTATATCTATCTATCTATCTATCTATCTATCTATCTATCTATCTATCTATCTATCTAGCTATCTGTCTATATCTAGCTATCTATCTATATATAAATGTGTGTGTGTGTGTTTGTGTGTGTGTATGTGTGTGTGTGTGTGTGTGTGTGTGTGTGTGTGTGTGCACGTGTGTGTTGTTTGTTTGAGAAAAGGGAAACGCATAGACACAATAACAACCATTTAGTGCAAGGAGAAAGCGAGACAAACAGAAAGAGGCTGTAGAGGGATGAACCAGAAGTAGTTATTACATACCTGGAGTCTTCCAAAGACATAAGTTATTTTGATATAATTCAATTTAATTTATATTTTTTGGGGGGTGTTAACAGAAGCACATCGACACAATAATGGCCATTTAGTGATCGGAAAAAGTACGACAGACGGTGAGAGAAAAACAACAGAGGGCAAGCAAAGAAGTAAGACCCATCAGTAGCATCCTTCAACCTCCCACCCTCCAAAGACAACAATAAAGACAACTGTTACAAGCATAAGACAACATAAGCGACAACCCCCACAGAAAAAAACCCCTACAAACAAACAAAACTACATACCCACCGACCCCACCCCCACAACAACAACAGCAAAAACTACACCCCTTCTTAGTTTTAGTAAGAGTTCTACGGCACTTGCAACACAATAAGGTCATATAAGTGCCGAAGAATAGATGTGTTACAAGAGAGTAACACATACACAAAAAAGAAGGAGTAGAGATAAGGACGATACATGATTGATAGGAAAGAAGGAGCAAACCACACAAGAGCAACCACCAACCACCCATTACTCCCCTTCCGAGACAACAACAAAAACAAAAAACAAAACCAAAAACAACTTCACAACAACAATTAGGCGGCGTAGAGTGGTCTGGCATGCACTCCCGACTGGTGCGTCCTGTTGACCCCTGACCGAGACGTATCAGCACGTCTGACCCCTGACCCTACAATGAAATGATCCTCTTGAATCTTGAGCTCTCTCTACATTGCGTGTTTGTTTGTTTGTTCGTTTTTTTTTTCTTGTTTCTTTTTTGTTGTTCCCTCCTCCTACACACACGGAAGGGAAAAAGGTGTGTGCGTGGGGGATATATATATATATATAGATAGATAGATAGCGAGATAGATGGATAGA
>NW_004797382.1:1153625-1155055 GCF_000002075.1 Aplysia californica | reverse complement strand
TCCCCCCCCCCCTTTCCACAAACATAAAGCCTGCAAAACTTGACTTTAAAAATATTATGGCCAATCAACCAAACACCGCTGATCTTACTTAGACTTAGACTGGGGGCTCTCGTGGTCTTAGAGGTTAGAGTGTTCACTTCACATTTAATAGGTTCCGGATTTGAATTTGAATAGCGACGGAACATTTTCTTCTCTAAAATTATCTCCTTTCACCTCCTTTCCTGCTTTCTAACAATGTTCTGTCGTCTGCTTTCGTTTCTATCAAAGATCCCTTGGTGATCCAAAATGGATAAGAGAAGGCTTCGGTCGCCACTCGGAGAAAAAAGAAATCCAACCACATTGAAAATGTTTAATTTGTCCCGCGCGCTCATATGGCATTATACAGTTGCGAGCGCCGTAAACCCCTCCCCCTAAGAAAAAAAGAGGGGAAAAAGAACAAATAAAGATTTAAACACATAGTCTTTGACGCCTTGAGACGCATGTATGGACGTGCCAACGGGAACTCGGCACAAAACGATTCCACGAACTGAAATACGAGGTATTGTAATTGGACGTGTAGACTCCGACACAACTTGAATCCTTTAAGGAGGCGGGTTGCTTCCGCCATGCCTACAAGTGCTTAAATGATTTATCACCGGACTATCTAAAACAGTTTTTAACACCCCATGTGCCTCATAGAACGCTCAGTTTTAGTTTTAGTTTTAATAGAGGTTTTACGGCGCTCGCAACTGCATAAGGTCATATGAGCGCCAGAAGATTAGAGGTGTCACAAGAGAGTAACAAACATAAAAAAGAAGAAGGGGAGATAAGGACGATAGATGTTTGATAGGAAAGAAGAAGCAAACCACACCAGAGTACCCGCCAACCACCCACTAGAACGCTCAGATCATCAAGTGACAAAACAACCCTTGTTAAGCCTAAAATAAAGTGTGTATGTATGTGTTTGTGGTGTGTGCGTGCGTGCGTGCTTGAATATGTATGTAACACTATGTGCCTTTAAAATTGATTTGTATATCCATAATATGTATCATGTTAAGCGCATAGAGCATTGCATAAGTGGATATGAGCTATATAAATGCAATCCATTATTATTACTAGGGCCAACCCGGTTCCCGGACACAACGTACCAGCAGACAGACAGAGATATTGGATTAAAAAATGATTTTTTAAAAATTCATCAACCCCCCCCCTAAAAAAAAACCCAAACAAAAATAAAACAAACAAAACCAACCAACCGAACAACCCCAACAAAAAAAACCAAAAACCAGACGAGGGCACATGTTTTGCGTCAGTTTCATTTTTGAGAGTCTTCAGCGGGTGGGTGGCAGGTGCTCTGGTGTGTTTTGCTCATACTTTCCTATCAGAGATTCTATCGTCCTTATCTCTCCTCCTCCTTTTTGTGTGTGTTTGTTACTCTCTTGTTCCAAGAG
>NW_004797382.1:1150620-1153055 GCF_000002075.1 Aplysia californica | reverse complement strand
CCCCCCCCTCGGGAATCTAAGTCGGGTCTTCTGCATGCGGCATCGAATTGCCTAACCGCAACTCTACAGATACCCACACCCCCAAATTAAAAAAAAACCCCCAACAAAACAGCAACGAACCATGTATAAATAAAAATAAATAAAGCGTTGAATCCACTGCGATTTCAAAGTGAGCCTATGTGACGTGTGTCTCTTCCACTGATTCCCAGAGATTTCGCGCCACGACTAATTTTAAAACATATTTAATTTATTCAACACATTCCCACTTGGAGATAGAACTCGCGCCCCCCTGTCCGGAAGGAGGAAGACACTACCCACAATTGAAGAGTGGTATTCCAAAACTCTGAAAGTCAATTTTGACGAGCGCCCGATTTCATCACGACGCTTTACACGTACATTTGTATTGTGTATGTGTGTAGCATTGTGGTGAAATAAGGTGCTCGTCAAAACTGACTTACAGAGTTTTAGAAAACCACTCTTCAATTATACAACAGACGCCCACAAGCGAGAACTCGTGAGTAACAGCATTAAGCCGGATAGTCCCACTGGTTGGGGACGGGCGCGGGAGGAAGAAGAGTGGGTAATAAGTGGACAGCTGACTCATCACCGGACATTTGACCACAAGAACTGACCGCCACGGTAAGAGAGCCAGGGGAAGAAAACAGCAATCATGAGATTAAGCGCGCCTCCGTGACCAGCTCAAGCCGCTGGTTTTTCCGCCAACTTCAACCACAAAGGTCACAGAAGCCACCGGGAATAAGCAACTACCCTCCCCCCTCCCCCCAAAAAATAATAGAAAAATAGAAATAAAAACAAATAAAAATAAAAATAAAATAAAAAGGCTTTAAAAAAATCTAGATAAATAAAATTAAAATAAATTGTAAAAAAAATTATAAACAAGGAGGCAATGTAGGAAAAGAAAGGCAATACAGAATGCCAGGCAGGTGTCTAGAATATATTTGAAAACTTTTCAGGACTCTAAATTGGTCGCTTTAAAGGACAAGCGGGCTAACCCAGATTTTAGGGGTTTCCAGAAATCTTGAATTGCACCAAAAGTGGGCATTGCCCTACCTTTAGCAGAAGTTTGGCTTCATTGGTGTGTATATTTGATTGGTTACAGAGAAAACTCTCCTTCCATTTTAAAGAAACTGAACAAGGGGCAAAAACTTTACCTTCGATTTTCTCAAAACAGCATTTTTCGGATAGCCCACTTGTGCTTAAAAGCGACCAAATTATTGCGCAAGTTTATAGTAACCAGGCCCAGGTCAACTTCCTGAGTCGAGTGTTTCTATCGAGAGCACAGTCGTGTCTAAAATTCGTGACTCTGGGTGATCCAAAGTGACTAATTTAGCTGTTTCGGGCGAACCTGATAGGCCTACACTGACATGCCATAGAATTAAGCCGCCCCCCCTCCCCCCACCTTTTACGCCCTTCTTATCAGTTTTGGGACACCCGAAACCCAATCCATGTTTCGCTGACCAAGTCAATGTGACACGTCAATGTGAAACCGTTTTTAGTGTGTTAGTAAAGTTTTTTTTTACTGCGCTCACAAGTGCATAAGGTAATATGAGCGCCAGAAGATTAGAGGTGTTACAAAGGAGTAACAAACACAAAAAAGAAGGAGGGGAGTTAAAGGCGATAGATGTTTGATAGGAAAGAAGGAGCAAATCACACCATAGCACACACCAACCACCCACATAGTCGAAGAAAGAGGAGAGATAAAGACAGTAGATGTCTGACAGGAAAGAAGGAGCAAACCACACCAGGCCAGAGCAACCATCAACCACCCACTGAAAACGCCTTCAGAGCGCGTCCGTCTGACGGCTTGAGCATACAGCCCAGACCAGAACAGCTCTCCCCCTGGTACAGACACAGGCTAATGTGGTACGGTGCGAGTTAAACGCCACATTTAACACTGTACATGTTTCCGAGGCAGTATCTCTGAAGACAACGCCCATCTCCGATCACACAGAGCCCAATAGGCGAAAAACCCTATAACCCCCCCCCCAAAAAAAAAGAACCCCCCCCACAAAATAAACACAAAACACAACAACAACAAAACAAACAACAAAAAAGCAAAATAAAACAACCCCCCCCAAAAAAAAACACACAAAAAAACAACCCCACTACACGTGCAAGCACCACACATCAGAGTGGATTCCACCGGTGTCATCCGTACCACTGTCCAGTTAGACATCAGCTGAGCTATCATTGTACTCTATGGGGCAAACGGGCAAAAAGCCTTGAACGCGCCCCAAACAATACAGATGTTATCATAGAACACCTCAGAGTGAACTGGAGGACCCAGTGCCATCAATACGGTAGTCCACCAAGATACTAATTGAACTATCGTTGTGCGCAAAGGGAAAACAAATATATTCAATAAATGTCCAAAAAATACATATAAAAGATAAATAAATAAATATATAAATTAA
>NW_004797382.1:1145370-1148190 GCF_000002075.1 Aplysia californica | reverse complement strand
TAATGATATGGTTCCATTTGGGTAAATGTATATTAATGTGGTTGCATTTCGGGTGAATGTGTATTGATGTCGTTCCACTTCTGGTAAATGCATATTATTGTGGTTTCATTTCGGGTAAATGCGTACTGATGTACTATTTCGGGTTAAATGTATGTATTGCTGTGGTTCCATTTCTATGTCACAAAGCACGGGACTTGAAGAGTTAAACTGTCTGCGACCTTTCGCTGTTAGTTCCCAGGTTCAAGCGTTGGTCTCCGGCATACAGAAAAACAACCCCCCCCCACACCCCCTCCCAAACAAACAGATACAGAACGACATTGTCAGGACGTACTGGGGATAGCAACGTCCAGAACACACTGCAGACAAATAAACAGATACAAAACAAATACAATAAACAAATGCAAACACAAACTCGAGGCCCACTTATGGAGAACAACGAGAGACCGGGACCGGAAGTACTATGGACGAGGCCACAAGAGGTTGCCGCTTACCTGTGTGCCTGCGGCAGACTGCCGCCCTCCTGACAGAGGCCAGCCAGAAGAAGAAGAAGAAACACAAACTCACAAACGTGACATTAACTGCTAAGAAGAACTGCTCATCTTGTCTCAGCTCAGAAATGAGAAGAACACCGACATATAATGGTCAAAATTTGTTGTTGGGGGAAAAACAGCAAGACACATAGGAAACTGAAACAAAAGAGGGGTCATAAAGAAGCAGAACTGCCCCCACCCCTTCCCTACCCTACCCACACCCCACCATAGGCGGGAAGGCACTGCCCATCTCGTCTCACTTCAGCAGAACGAAGAACATCGATGAAATAATGGTCAGTTGGTGTCGGACAAAAGCAAGACACACAGAGGATAGAAACAAAATAGGGTTCGCTTGTAAAGAAGTAGGACCTACAAGCAGAGAGTGTTTATTGAAATAAAACTCTCTGCTACAAGTGGCACCTTCCACTCCAACCACCAACACGGTGGAACTGTGGGTAGCGCCTTAAGTGACAAAACCTTCAAACAAGCATACGATCAAACAAACAAACCAACAAACAAAGGAACAAACACACAAACGAACAAACAAGCACACTCACCGAGATGACGCTGTCCGGAGCAACAATAGGCAGGCCCACGTGACCGATCCATCCCATCCCTCCCTCGGGCTGCTCCTCCACACACTCGCTGTCCGTGCTGTCGCTCAGCTCTGGAAGGGGGGAAAGAGAAGAAACGAATTAAAAACATTAAAATACAGCTGAACCTATGGCCAGAGCTTGTCGTCAGAAGCAGTGGTGCCTCCACGGTCGGTTGCCCCAACCACGGGATAGAAGAAGAAGAAGAAGAAGAACCTCCCCTACAGGCAATCTGTTCAAGACAATCGCTCAGTTCTGGGCAGGGGAGAAGAAAAGGAAAAAATTAAACGTTCAAATACAGCTGAACCTACCCGCCCTATCTGTAACCTGTCCAGGACAATCGCTCAGTTCTGGGCAGGGGAGAAGAAAAGGAAAGAATTCAACATTCAAACACAGCTGAACCTATCCGCCCTAACCTATCTGTTACCTGTCCAAGACAATCGCTCAGCTCTGAAAAGGGGGATGAAGAGAACAAAAGAATGAAAAATTCAAATACAGCTGAACCTGTTCTATCGACAACCTGTCCAAGACGATCATCAGTTAAAAACAACCACTTTCACGTCCTTACTTTCGTTTTAGTAGAGTTTTTACGGCGCTCACAACTGCATACGGTCATGTGAGCGCCAAGGGGTGGATGTCAACAGAGAAGTCCATACAGGGAATCAGACCCACTCTGCCCACCTCTCCAGCCACAACAGCACAAAGTCTGTTTCGACTATCACGGCATCCCGGAAATAGAGGGTCACAAGAGTGTGACAAACATACAAAAGAAGTTGAGGAAAATTGTGATAGTAAGGATTAGGAAAGAAAAAGCAGCAGTTCCCTGTTGCAGTTCAGGCAAAGTTATGAGCATGACATTGATGAATCAGTCCATTTACAATTCTACTGTACATAAGAACATGTTAACGTTCCCCCTTTGGGAATGGTCTAAAGACACTTCAGTCAGTAGCACCGCCCCGTGGGGTGAAAGAGAAGAAAAGAATTAAACATTAAAATACAGTTGAACCTGCTCTTTCGGCGACCTGTCCAAGACAATCGCTGAGCTCTTGAAAGGGGGAAAAAGAGACAAAAGAAGGAACAATTCAAATACAGCTATCCACAACCTGCCCAAGATGATCATCTGTTAAAAACAAACACTTTCACGCCCCCATATTATGCGTTTTTTGTACAACATAATGCCATTGCCCACGACGTCCACCTGCCTAAGACGACCGTTTCTGGCCTAAAAAATGGGTGGCCATCATGGACGACATCGGGTGTAGGTTTTATTTTTTACGTTTCCAGTTTTTTTCCTCTTGCGTTCTGTTCTGGTTTTAGTAAGAGTATTACGGCGCTTGCAACACAATAAGGTCATGTAAGTGCCTAAGATCAGAGGCGTTACAAGAGAGTAACAAACATAAAAAAAGAAGGAGGAGAGATCAGGACGATAGAGGTTTGATAGGAAAGAAGGAGCAAACCACACTAGAGCACCCGCCAACCATTCACTCCTTTGCATTCCAAATGTTATGCAAGAGAACATAAATAAGTACAAAAACGACTTTCGTTTAGTTTAAAAAGAACAAATGCAAGAGAACATAAGTACAAAAACGACCTTCGTTTAGTTTAAAAAGAACAAAAAGAAGCACTTCGACAAAATCACGGTCTTTCAGCCTAAGGTAAAGGCAAGATAGGATCAAAACAGGGACATTTACACAAGC
>NW_004797382.1:1140497-1142102 GCF_000002075.1 Aplysia californica | reverse complement strand
ATATATACAAACGGGCCTGATTCCCTGTATGGACTTCTCTGTTGACATCCACCCCGAGGCGCTCATATGACCTTATGCAGTTGCGAGCGCCGTAAAACTCTCTACTAAAAAAAAAGAACAAAAAAGAACAGGGATTTTAATTTCAGTACAATTTTACAGCAACCGCAACTGCATAAGGTCATATGAGCGCCAAGGGGAGAATGTCAACAGACAAGCCCAAACGTGGAATCAGATTTACTCTGGTCACTTCCCAAGCCTCAACAGCACAAAATCTGCTTCGACTATCAAGGCCCCCTGGAAATAGAAGTTCACAGGAGAGTGACAAACATACAAAAGAAGTAGATCCAGATAAGGAAAAATGACGGTAGTAAGGATGAGGAAAGAAAAAGCTGCAGCTCCCCCTATGTTGTTCCGGCACAGCATGAGCGTGACATTGATAAATCAGCCCATTTATAATTCTACTATGCATAGAACATGTTAATATCTCCCCTTTGGGAATGGCCTAAAGACAACTTCAGTCAGTAGCAGTGCCCATGTTGAGGGGGGGGGGGATTTTTAACTTCAACCATTCAGACTATACAACGCGCAAACAGGCCGAGCTCGTGCTGTCTATTGACGTGAAAACTTCCCACACATTCACAAACGTAACCAGGAAGAACTTTGCAATCCCCTTGAACTAGACACTCGGTAAATATATAGCCCTAGAGGTGTAAGACATCTTCTCTTTGCTGGACGTGGTGGTTGGGGAGAAGGAAAGAGAGAAAGAGAGACAGAGAGATAAGGACGAAAGGAGAGAAGAAGCAAACCACACCAGAGCACCCGCCAACTACACAAGACAAAGAAATAAACAAGTGCAGTAGGGACATAAAACCTGGCAGTGGTTCTTTACCTGACAGGGGAGAGTGTGAGAAAGAAGAGCATATCGACATGATAATGTGGTCATTTAAAGCAGAGGAGAGTTTGAGAAAAGAGAAGCATTTCGACGCGATAATGTGGCATTTAGTGCAGGAGAAAAGCAAGACAGATTATGCAGTTACGAGCGCCATTACATCTTTACCAAAACCAAAACTAAAAGACAGACAGAGAGACGGGCAGAAACGAAAGATGGAAAGAAAAGTATACGCCCTATCAGTGGCGCCCTCCAACCTCCCTCTAGGCAACAGTATCTGGAGCGATACCAAAGAAAACTTTTAAAAAATCTTTAAGTACGAGTTTTACGGCACATGCAACATAATAAAGTCATATAAGTGTCGACGATTAGACGTGTCACAAAGGAGTACCAAACAGTAAAAAGAAGGAGGAGAGATCAGTTTAGTTTTAGTAAGAGTTTTACGGCACTTGCAACACAATAAGGTCATATAAGTGCTGAAGATTAGAGGTTTTACAAGAGAGTTTCAAACACTAAAAAGAAAGAGAGGAGAGGGAGACAATAGACGGTTTATAGGAAAGAAGGGATAAACCACACCAGAGCACCCGCCGACCACCCGCAAGAATACTTTATAAACAGGAAGGAGGAGGACAAGACGACCCCCATAAACATGAACAGGCAGTAACGCGGTTAAAAAACGATCACGAAGCCGATCGTTCTAACAGTTCAAAGCAGAA
>NW_004797382.1:1136770-1137861 GCF_000002075.1 Aplysia californica | reverse complement strand
AGGGGACGTGGGTAACAACAAAACAACTATCAATGTCAGGCCAGACAGCCAATGCTTGTGTCAGCCCACATTTCGCACTGACTGGCAGGATGATAAATATCACCACTTACAAACCTCTAAAAACAAAACAGGCAAAAAATTACACTTTAATCGCAGTGAATGCTTACGTTAATTTAATACGTAGGTGCTTTAGCCACACGAAAGTCAAAACATTACATGCATGCACCGCTGTAATGAAATGTAAACCAATTTTAAAAAATACAAGTTTAGGTATTTGTATAGCTGGGGTCAATGCTTAAAAACATGTATCTGTGACATGAAAGTCCAAACATTTCCAGCGTCGCTTTTGTGAAAACGAAGACAAAAATCGAGTCGTCCATGAACGAACGAGTTTTCGTTTTCTTTCTGTACACCCATGCAAGGCCGCCTTTTCAAAACCCAATCAAGGACACCAAACGATATAGACGTCAATACACGTGACAATGCGCTAGATCTTCCTCAGAATTACAACGTTCTATCTGCCCAATACCCAGTTTAGACAAATTTGATGCCAGTGGGTGGTTGGCGGGTGCTCTGGAGAGGTTTGCCCCTTCTTTCCTATCAAACATCTATCGCCCTTATCTCCCCTTCTTCTTTTTTATGTTTGTTACTCTCTTGTAACACGTCTATTCTTCTGGCGCTCATATGACCCTATGCAGTTGCGAGCGCCGTAAAACCTTTACTAAAAAAAAAAAAAAAAAAAAAAAAATGTCAACTTTTTTTAGTTCCCAAATACGTCAAGCTTTTCCGAATGCAATTCTTTGAATATCTTGATAACGACTCCGAATATTCTTACGATTTTGATAGAGCTGATAGATCATTCATTGCTTTCTGACCTCATGGTCTTAGTAACTCAAAACAGCCTAAAATGTCAGATAGAACTTTGTAATTCTGAGGTAGCGAACTGTAACGACCAAAAAGACCTCAAGTGGGACTGGTTTTGGTGTTAGTGCTGTTAGTGTCCGTTTGTGTCTCCTTATGTTTTCTTGGGCAATGTTTATATCCACTGCCGGCCTGCTAAGCCAGTCGCAGTTTCACCAGAGCCCCGTTGG
>NW_004797382.1:1133228-1135177 GCF_000002075.1 Aplysia californica | reverse complement strand
AGAATGGACATCTGCCACGCCACAGGCAGGTTGTCCTTGTAGAACTCCCCGAACTCGCTGCCTGTACTCGACAGGCCAGAGGTCACGCTGGAGGACGAGCCCTTGCGAGACTTGCTGCTCCCCACAGACATGCTGGCGAGTGGTTGGCGGGTGCGACGATGTGATTTGCTCCTTATTTGCTTACTCCTCCGTTTATGTGTGTATGCTATTATTCTCTCTAGTAGCTCCTCTAAGCTTGGGCACGCTGTATGTGATGTAACTGTATTGAAAGTTCCGTAACACTCTCGCTAACACTGAACGACATGCTGCAAGCGTTTCCAGTTCGAGAGAAGGAACGGAAGGGGCTGGCGAAATGTGTACCCTTTTCTAGTTAGAAGCACATCAAAGAATAGTCAAACCATTCGATTTTTGTTGTTGTTGTTGTTCGCATTTTAAAAGTTTTTTTGGGGAATCTTTCCTCCTTTTCCTTCATTCCGAGCATTCTATGGACACACTGTCTCACACACGCACGCAAGGATGAACGCAGGTTTATCGAGACAGTGTAATCTGGATATATTTTAAGACAAAGTATGCTTGTAACAGTAGTGGGAGTAGTGGAGCCGACAGTCAGACTCCTATCTCCTGTGGGGCAGGATGGAGGTCCTTTCAAGCTCTTTCACTGAGGTCAGAAATGGATTCGGGACATCTTCCACAGCACAAGGTCAACACACAATAACTTCTAAAGCACAAAAAGGTGGCGCTTGCCTGCCATATAAGAGAATTAACTTCCGTATATTTTTGCGAATGAAGCTGCACACTCACAAAAACTCCACGACAGACATAGAAACATACGTTTGAGCGACACCGTTCCTGATGACAGGCCGTCAAAACAAAGTTAGAAACAATCAACTTACAGGCAAGTCCCGATTATATTTTTTACACCGAGCAGGAAAACGTTCGCTTCCGTGTGAAAAAAACGTCCTTCTGTTCCGCGAAAGTTGAGAATTTACAAGTCGTAACAAGTGCACGACTTTTAACGAGACCTACGGCGTAAACACAAGACAAACATCCAGGCAAAATCGTCCCACACTGATCTTTTAAGTTCACCCTAAAAACCTTTTCATTGTCAAAGTAGATGGCCAAACACTTTATACAGAACAAATCGCCGCGGAGAAGCAATACGTTTAACCCTCACCATGACACCAAACACAAAGGAAATCTTCACTGAAAAAAAAGAAGGAAAAGAAAAGAAAAGTCTTTTGACTAGAGCCACGAAACTTCCACCTCCTGCAGCAAGTGAGGAAGACACGTTTCCAAATCTTGGGCGTCAAAAATCAATACTGTTGTGTCTAGAAACAACACAACGCGAGGCGTCCACAAAAAACAAGAAGAGACAGGCCACACCGGCTTACTACCTCATATACTTCCTGATCCCAACTCTCACATTTCGAGTCTTTGTTAACTTATCACCCTCGCCGCTGCCCTGCCGTGGTATCAGCGGCCGATAACGATATCACCAATAGGTCGATTTTATTACAGAGGGCAGAAGACACTTGTATTTATTTGTTAACCCTTCCACTTTTCCGTAGCAAACACAAACATTGTTTTAGTAAGTGTTTTACGGCACTTGCAACACAAGAAAGTCATATAAGTGCCGAAGACTAGAGGTGTTATTACAAGGGATAAAAAAAACATAAAAAAGAAGGAGGAGAGAAAAAGACGATAGTTTTCGATAGGAAAGAAGGAGCAAACCACAGCAAAGCACCCACCAACCACCCACATTGACCCAAGTCAGATCAAATAGGAAGCGGGCTGTTTCGACCCTGCATACCACAGCCAATTGGGGCTGACGGGATCAGACATTCAAGCAGACGGACAATGGTACTCGATTTTTTAAAAAACCAACAAACAAACAAACAACAACAACAGCAACACCTCCCAACCAAACAACACCATCAACAACATAACCC
>NW_004797382.1:1130635-1133128 GCF_000002075.1 Aplysia californica | reverse complement strand
CCCCCCCCACACGCACACAAAGAACCAACAGCCCCCCCTCCCCCAAACCTTACCTACTCGGGAATCAAACTCCCGTCTTCTGCGGACAAGGCCGAAGAGCCTATCCATTACACGACTGGCGCCATTCCCCGACATGAGGTGAGATCAGGGTTACAGTAAAAACACTCTTAGGTCCTGGCTAGGGTCTAGTCTGCGGCAAATCTACACATCGGACAACCAGTATATATATACAGAACCTCCAGACCCAACATGGAAGAAGAAAGGAAGGGAAAACCATGCGCAGTACAACATATTCTCTCTCTCTCTCTCTCTCTCTCTATATATATATATATATATATATATATATATATCTCTCTTTCTCTCTCGGACAATACGACACTCTGCAAGCTGCCTCGATTATCTCCTCTTCCTCCCCTCCCCATCGACACAATTTAGAACATTCAGGAGGCGGGCTTCCGGCCCTGCCAGCCAGGACCAACCCGGGCTGAGAGAGATACATCACCGCAGCAGAAAAACCGAGATGCTCGATAAAAGTTTCTTCCCTCTCGGAAATCGAACTCAGGTCTTCTTCGGGTGAAAGCAAGAGCCTATAACCGCTACACCACAGACATCGGTCCTCAGGCATCGAACCCCTTACCTAACGACTGCAGTTCTGAAAACCTAAACCTGCACACAGGGCACGCCACACATCTCCATACTAAATACATGTCATTTGCTGGAGGAAAACAAGCCAGTCTTCAAGCCTATCCACTTGGTATACCGCTACCACAGAATCACAAAGTTCTATCTGCTCAATACCTAGTTTTGATCAATTTGACGCGAAAGATTTTGAGTTTCACATTATGTCAAGCATTTTCAAATGCAATTCTTTGAAAATCTTTATAATGACTCCGAATAATCTCACGATTTTGATACAGCTTGGTTTTTCATCTCATGGCTCATGGTCTTCGTAACCCGAAACTGCCATAAATGCCAGACAGAACTACGCAATTCTGATGTAGCGACGTGTTATCAGGCACAGCATTCAGTCGACGTAGCACGCATCGTTCCTCACCGTTGGATTATGGGCTCTATTTCTTTTCGTTTTAAGCATCGTCTCACATCCACGCTTGCACAAACAACGACGGTTCGACTCATTGGAACAACTTTCCTTTAAAAAATGCTGCTGCTACTGCTGCAACTGTTGCTGCTGCTTGATAGTGGTGGTGGTGGTGGTGGTGGTGATGATGATGATGATGATGATGATGATGATGATGATGATGATGATGATGATGATGATGATGATGATGGGATAACATATCAACAACAGAAACCACCAACCCGTTCCTTGACCGAAAATGGCACCTCCCCTCGACATCTTATGGCACAAGAGAAAGGATACAGTAAAGTCAAAGTAAATAAAACTGATGAGGATGCTAATAATCATAACATTGTAGTGATAACAATAAAGAGATTAACGGTGTCCCTCCCTGGGTTGACCCTGATTCGATTCGGGCACCCACCACCACAGCCCACAACCTGACCCTCCTCCACGCCACTCTACTCGCAGCAGAATATACGATTATTTGTTTATCCACTGGACACACACCGGTACTAGTGGAAAGAAAAAGTAGTAAAGTCACAGTACACGTCGAAATTGTGTTAGACTGCCACCCATTGTCGAAGAGAAAAGTGGATATTATGTCTTGCTCGAGTAAAGAGAAACACTTCGACATAATAATGGTCCTTTTAGTGCTAGGAAAGTGGTCGGGACAGACAGAAACATCAGAGGAAAAATAAAAGAAGTAGGACCTACCAGTGGCGCCCTCCAACCATCCATGATGGATGTCTTAGACAGGCGACCGTCTTACAAAGTGTCATTATAATGTAAAAAACAAACAAACACACACACACAACGGGGAAAATGGGAAGTGGCCGTTTAAACACGTGACTGTCTCATACAGGTGGCTGTCAGAGCAGGTTCGACTGTTTAGATTATATAGAACAAGCTCTCTCTCTATCTCAACCACAATAAAAATTACATGTACACTGTAGCTTGAACCTCGACGCTGATATGTAGCTCGTAGCTCGGTTCCTTTCCATCTCGCACTCGTAAAGCCGTCACTATCTTTGTCTTTGTTCTCGTAAATAACTGTGCCAATACAGGTCATTCCACGAAGGTGAGAAATATCACCGCCCCCCCCCTACCCCAACTCAACCCTCTTCTCCCTAGGGTGCAGTATTTTCAATAAAAATAGGCCATAAGATAAAACAAAAGGCTGCGATACAACGCACGCGTCAATCTTCAGACTTAGAATCCCAAATGACACTAAACAAAACAAGGCCATGCTCTGTTAGCCTACACTTTCCACCGACAGTGTTCCGTGTGTGTTTGGTCGTGTGTCCTGGTGTTTACAACACAATGAGGACATTTGAGACCTCAACGCTTTCTTGATTCAGAAAGTGTACTCTACCCCACACCCCTACTCTCTCTCTCTCTCTCTCTCTCTCTCT
>NW_004797382.1:1126039-1129226 GCF_000002075.1 Aplysia californica | reverse complement strand
GAGAGAGAGAGAGAGAGAGAGAGAGAGAGAGAGAGAGAATGCTGGAACACAATAACCCATAGGACTACACACACACAGTGGAAGAGGGAAGGAAAATAGAAACATCGAAAGAAAGACATCATTTCGTTTCATGCCAGCCCCCTGTGGAATGTCGTATAGCATTACGACATTAGGTAAAACGAGACAATTAGGTAAAACGAGACAACGGCTGGCTTTGGAAAAATTACAAACTTCCCTAATGTCGTTTCAGTATGTTGTTGTTGTTTTTTTCGTTACTGGTTATATGGTTTTTAAAGTTAGTTTTAGTAATAAGAGTTTTACGCACTTGCAACACAGTAGGTTAATGTAAGTGACAACGAGTAAAAGAGTTACAAGAGAGTAACAAACAAAAGAAAAGAAGGAGGAAAGTCCGAGAGATAAGAACGACAGATGTTTGAAAGCAAAGACAAGAAGGAGCAAACCACACCAGAGCACCCACCAACCACCCACTTACGTGGTTTGAAACTGCTTCGTCCATTCAGGCAAGATGCTTATACTTCCCCCACAAATGTATGTGGGTGCTTTACCCCTGCCATCGACACAATTTAGATCATTTAAGAGGCGGGCTTCCGACCCGTGAGTAATTACTTCTTCTGGACAATGTGCTGTCAGTCTCTTGGGTTTTTTAAATGTTTGTTGGGTTGTTTTTTTTCCTCTTGCGCTTCAGAGCCAACGCAGACTGAGATTTTTAGTTTTAGTAAGTGTTTTACGGCACTTGCAACACAATAAGGTCATATAAGTGCCTAAGATTAGAGGTGTTACAAGAGAGTAACAAACACAAAAAAGGAGGGGAGATAGTTTAGTTTTAGTAGAGGTTTTACGGCGCTCGCAACAGCATAAGGTCATATGAGCACCAGAAGATTAGAGGTGTTACAAGAGAGTAACAAACACAAAAAAGAAGGAGGGGAGGAGATAAGGACGACAGATGTTTGATTGGGAAAGAATAAGCAAACCACACCAGAGCACCCGCCAACCACCCACTCTGCCTGTCAGGGCCAACGTAGGCTGAGATAGTTTTAGTTTTGGTAGAGGTTTTACGGCCCCCGCAACTGCATAAGGTCATATGAGCTCCAGAAGATTACAGGTGTTACAAGAGAGTAACAAACATAAAAAAGAAGAAGGGGAGATAAGGACGACAGACTTTTGATAGGAAAGAATATAAGCAAACCACACCAGAGCACCCGCCAACCACCCACGCAGGCTGAGAGGGATACAACTTCCCAAACAGAAAGGCCTTGAAACGCGATAAACCTTCTCCCCACACGGAAGTGGAACTCGAGTCTCCTGCGTGCGACAGTGAAGCACATAGCCGCTACACCATAGACGCTGTTCGAATTCGAATGCCTTTTATGTGGGATGTAAAGGGGGCAGGGGGGGGGGTGTTGCACGTTAAAAGCACAATAGCTTCCTGTAAGGTGAAACTGGGGACGCATGTCACAGGAAAGTATATTAATAGGAAATATTCTTGTCAGGGGAGGGAGGGAGAGAGAGAGAGAGAGAGAGAGAGAGAGAGAGAGAGAGAGAGAAAGAGAGGGGGGTAGTTTTAGTAAGAGTTTTACGGCACTTGCTTACAATAATACAATATGGTCATATATGTGCCGAAGATTAAAGGCGTTACAAGAGAGTAAACAAATACAAAAACAGAAGTACTTTCTTCCTTCTTTTCTTTTGTTTGTTACTCTCTTGTAACTCTTTTACTCGTTGTCACTTACATGAACCTACTGTGTTGCAAGTGCGTAAAACTCTTATTACTAAAACTAACGTTAAAAACCATGTAACCAGTAACAAAGAGACGATAGATTAAATTTTTTTTTTTTTAGGAAAGAAGGAGCAAGCCACACCAGAGCACCCGCCAACCACCCACTTGGGGGGGGGGGGATAAGGACGATAGATGTTTGATAGAGAAAGAATAAGCAAACCACACCAGAGCACCCGCCAACCACCCAAGCAGGCTGAGAGGGATACAACTTCCCAAACAGAAAGACCGAGAAACTCCGTAGACGCTGTTCGAAGTCAAATGTCTTTTATGTGGGAGGGGAAGGGGGGGCAGGGTGTTGTACGTTAAAAGCACAATAGCTTCCTGTTAGGTGAAACTGGGGACGCACGTCACAGGCCAGTGTATTAATAGGAAATATACTGTAGTGACAAAATATACTTCCTTGTAACTTATACACTCTTACACCTCAACGTCAGGAGAGAGAGAGAGAGAGAGAGAGAGAGGGAAAGACAGAAAGAAAGAAGGAGGGAGAGAGAGAGGGGGAAAGGGTAGGGGGGCAGACAGACGGACAGATAGAAAGAAGGACAGACACATATGCAGACGGATGGACAGGCAGACAGACAAACAGACAGTCAGTCAGAAGACAGATAGACCGACACACAGACAGACAGATCTACGGACAGACTGACAGACAGACAGACAGACAGACACACACACACACACACACACACACACACACAGAGGGACAGGAAGTAAAACGAGGTGAAATGTGACACCCTAATAATAATAATATATACTGCAACTAATCATCCCATCGAAGGCGAGGCACTCGGTACACTGTGTCGGCAGTCGGTGACCTCATAGGTAGAGAGAAGACAAATATTGCGACATAGAGCAGAGAGAAGGGGAAAATATTCCAGGAAGTTAGAGCCCTACACGATTCTAACTGTATATTTATAACACACACACACACACACACACACAAACACACACACACACACACACACAAACACACACAGTTTGCACTTGTTGGCCAAGTCCTTCCACCAGCTATAAAACCTTCCAAAACAGGTTAAAAAAAATTTTCCGCCCATGCTGTTTCGTCAGTGTGGGGACATTCAGAAAGACAGAGGTAACATTTTACACTTGAACTTAAACAGCCCCACAACTCCCCCCATCAAAACAATGGGGATTTAAAAAAAAAAGGATTCAAACAGAGAAATTGCCAATAGTAGCTAAACAATAATTATAGGAATGCAGCCGTAAAGAAGGTTCCTCGCATAATTATATGGTAAACCAAGAGATCGAGACTGAATTAAAACACGCACTTTAAATACTTTAAACTATTACCATATTCCTTTGGTACACACGCTCACACACGCAGAGACACTAAGGCGTGCATACACACACACACACACACACACACACACA
>NW_004797382.1:1085971-1125939 GCF_000002075.1 Aplysia californica | reverse complement strand
CCCTCTCTCTTTCTCTCTCTCTCTCTCTCTCTCTCTCTCTCTCTCTCTCTTTCTCTCTCTCGGTACAAGTACATGTAATAATTTCAGAAGTGTGGCATTATTAATTATAACCAATTGGGCAAGCTACAACAACTATGGGAGGAAGGAAGGGTGTATCAAACACTGGGTGTGTGCATAAACATGAGGGAGGTATTGGTACAATAAGCCACGTGGTGGGGATGCGTAACGCATGCGTGTGAAACATTAAAAAAAGATGCAAAATATAACAATCATTCCTAAACGTGAAAAGAGGATGGTCATAAATGTGAAAAGAGGATGAAACTGTCTTTAAAAAGAGCATGCTAAATGTGAAACAATATATTATACAACAGGAGCAGGAAATCAGCAGAAAGGGAAACAAGAAGTGGTTTCAGGTGGTGAGGCTCTTCAAGAACAAACTAAAGAACAACAAACAGACGACACTTTAAGAACAGAAAAAAAATAAATAAACAGCTATCGAAAAACACAAATTTACAAAGGGAGAAATAAAGAGTAACAAAAAAAAGGGGGGGACGTAATTGGAGAGAGATAAAAAGAAAAAGGAAAAAAAGAACGCTGCCTCCTCGCGTGATATTTATTCAGAGTATTCTTCTACGGTGATATTTTGTTGTCTGGATCATCTATTTATCACACAGTCGACGATACCACGTTAATCCCCCCGCACAGATACACACGGAGAACACACACACACACACACAAACACACACACGTACCTGTTTTTAATCATTGTTGAAGACGCAAAGTCCCTTTAACGTAATATTTTGCCTCATAACAGCAAATCCCCCTCCACCCCCCCTCCCGGTAATCACATTCACCACAGTTGTCGAACAGATACAAGGAAGGATCACCTTTTGGGCCCAAATTTTGACTGGATTTGTTTTAGGGGAATAGTTTTTTTTTTTTAAAGTACCCATTAAAATTCCTTTCCTACACTGCTCAGTGGCAGTACGAGTTTTAAAAAATATTGTTCTGTGACTAGTAGTTGTCTACCTCACATCGGCTTGACGCATCATTTATCCCCCCCCCCCTCCCCCCCCCCCCCTCCCCGCGTGCGTTTTTTCCCCCCTGAGATCACGAACACAAGAGACTTTACGCCCGGCGTTCTCAAGAACAGACATATATTGACACATCTCATTACATAGATCTATGTATCAAACATTTCTTTGGCACTTTTTTCCTTTTCTTATTGTCCTCTGAGGCGCCATACCAACCTTCTTCTGGGTCACAACCATGGGTAATGGGACTTACAAAACAAACAAAAAACCGTCTTCCAGCACAGAATACGACAAATTTGAGCATTTTAAGGCAGCGTTCTTCAAAAAGATATTTTAGTGCAGCAGCTCACCTTTGCCAGCAACGCGAAAGGCTGAAATGGAAAACATCATATGATCATAACATTGTCCTGTTAGTGATGGTGATATGGCTCCCAAATTTTGACTGAGGTATATCAGTTTGAATCTTTCTCAAAGAAAATTCTATCAGCTCGCCCATGGGTTCATCAAAGCTTGATTTCGGGAGATTGTTTAAAACCACAACTTCTCCCAATGTGTCTTTTGTGTGACTATGCGATACTGTGGATCATCACCTTTTCCACGGTACAGTTCTAAATGACATCAGAGCTACACTTCTCCCTCCGAGACCTAGTACTAGTATTGACAACATACTCTACGGAACATTACAGCAACTGCAGCAAACCTGCACACTACATGGCATTGGACAGAAGGGCGAGAGCCCAGCTGTTGCTAGATCGATAACAACAACAACAACAACATCGGGAGATTGGTGAGTCGCAGAGGAGGGGATTCCTCAAAATTGAACATGTGATCGTCTATCCGAGAGAGCAAAATGTTCGTTCGTTCAAGAAGAAGGAAGAGGTAAATCCTTCTAGCCAAAGAGAAGTCTCCGGGCGACAGAGCAACAGAACAGAAAGATGTGAGGCGTCACGCACAAGTTAAGTCTGTTCTGGGATAGCAGAAGTAAGGTAAAAACAATATGATGATGAAATGGTATAGGCAAAGATTCCCTACTAGTGGAAAATTTTTGGCATATGTTTTAACGACATTTTTCTGGACCCCCGAGTTTAACGTCCATCTCTGAAAAGACCGAGCCAAATGGGAAATTCGTGTAAAGTGCCTCTCCCAAGGACACGACGTCGGACCGAGCTCAGGCTCGAACCCCCGAACCCGCAATTTCACGATTACGTGTCCGGTGCCTTAACCTCCAGGCGACAGACGCCACCGGCGTGAGGTGGAAGTAAAAAGCTCAGACATCAAACAGAACAACCAAAGGTGACTTTCTCTACTACCACCACCTCGTGAAATGGAGGAAAGCGAAATAGACGCCTTCTTTGGCGACAGTTAGAGCAGAGACATGGTACTACAAGAGGATCTTACAAGAGGATCCATTCGGTGGAAAAAGCGTCCTCCAAAATTGACAGGCATTTTTGTACATGTCGACAAAAGTGCTGACAAAAACGCAATGTTTCGTCTCTTAATAACCAGAAGTTTGATAACAGAGACGTCGCCACCGGCATTTCTAGGACTTAAAAAAATGTATTCCACACAGAGAAACAAACGACATTGTAGCAGGCCTCCACGGTCAGTTAGTGCGAGGATGTTTGCACACGTTGATCGAATCTACTGATAACACCCGGCAATAAGTTGTCGTCACAAGTGGACGCTTTCAGCCAGCGAAATTTAACGGTATACAGTATACACACACGTCCATTAACATCATTTTGAAGTCAAAGTAGCCCCCTCTCCCTCCCCCCCCCCAACTAATACAGCTGAACCCCTAATAATATAATATTAGTAGGTCAACAAAAAAACAAAAAAATTCAGACCGGACTCTCAGGATTCGAACCTCAAACCTTCAAGTAAAGGCCAGTTGGTAGCCATAGCAGCCGCCTGGCAGGAAATCTGAGCGCCAAAAGACTGACCAGGACAGCAATGACGTTGAGGAAAATAAGAAGACAGGACATTAGTCACGGCAAACTATCCGTCTCACCAAGTTTTGAAAAAAACCCAACACCTAGTAAAGTATGTAAGTGTATGGCTTTATCGCCCCTATCAACACTATAAGAAATACAAAAGGGCCGATACCTCCAAATTTAATATAAGTCTCCGATAGGACCGGGCCAAATGGGTTTAGAGCTTTGAAAACACGACAAACGACCTGAGTTTAAGAACGACCAGTCTACAGTATGGGATTCGAACCACATCCAACTGCTCCATAGTCCAGTATGATACTGAGCGAGCACAGCTCCAACCACCCCCCTCCCCCCCATAAAAAACAAACAGACAAAACAAAACAACCCCCCAACAAAAAACCAACAACCCAAAACAAAACAAAAAACAGAACCTTCTTAATGGCGAGAGTGACAAGGAGTAAGCACACCAGCAACATTGCGGTACACCATGATGAAACAATACTGAACGATAAGCCAGGGTCAAGAGGGGTCAAGCCTTGCACCAAACCGGTGAAACAACTGCAAGAACCAGACAAAAGAAGTAGAGACCATACAGTCATCTGCGCGCGGATAGAAAAGACAAGACATACAGGATGACAAGGAACCAGGAACCCAAAACAGCAACAAACTGTTAATATATATATATATATATATTTATATATATATATATATATATATATATATATATATATATATATATATATATATATATATATATATATATACATATTGTCAAAAATGTAGTTTTGAAAGAACAGAACAAGAACAAGAACAAGAACAAGAACACCACCACCACCAACAACTTACCATGAGGTGTACTTACTTCCATTCATAAATACAAGAAAGGAAGCAAATTCTGTAAAATATTCAAGGGGGTATTTCAGAAGAACTGATTTCCTGCAATCCAAGCTTCTTCTTGAAAATGTCAAACCATCAAACCAGTGTACACTGACAAAACCACATTCAATATTATACCTATATGACTGTCATTTACATATATATATTTATATATAATTTTCATATATATATTATATTAAGGCAAAGCATTATGTAAAGCAGTTTTAGCAAAAGCTTGTGAGATGTGCACCTTCATGTGCGCACAACAATATAATAGCAGAGTAACAATTCGCTGAACCAGAAGCAAAGGTGTCATAAGGTATCACAAAGTATTATAAATGCCATATATATAAATTTATATAAAGCAGTTAAATTAAACCCATGCCAGTGTTAGGGTCATACTACCTTCACCAGAACAAAAAGAGGAAAATGGGCAGGGGGGGGGGGGGGGGTTCAATATGCTAATTAAGTTGAATACTAATGTACCTTTGAAAGAAAGTGATGTGTTGCTACATGAGAGAAAAGAGATCTAGCTCTCTGGTATCAAAAGTGACCACGTAAACTGTGGGAAGAGAAGCTTGCACTGCGGTCTATGAACTTACAGTGGTCTCTCACTGAGACCAATAGGAAGGGGAAATACATGTATTGAGCCCAGAGCAACCGTTTTTGAGATGGCAAAGGATGTCAGAGGCAAGTCCAAACTAAATGTCAATATTTATTACTTTGTGAATAAATGCTGAGGCCAACATGAACCTTACAGCGTACGTGGTGTTGCCGTCAGACGCTTCACTATCGCACATATAGGAGACCAGAGTTTGATTCCGGACTGGGGAGATTTTTTGAGTGGAGTATCTCGCTTTTTTCTGCTGGGATGATATATATATCCTTCCCCGACCAGGTTGACCTGACATGCAGGGTCAGAAGCCCGCCTCCTACATGATCTACACTGTGTCGCGACGCGGGTGTAAAAACACAAGACATTAACAGGGTTCATACTGAGCAGGAGAGGTTTTTTTTCCGCCCAAAACATTTTCAAGAGTTTTCAAGACCAATTTTTTTTCCCAAGACTTTTCAAGATGAAATTTCTTTTTTCCAAGACAAATAACCTGTCATTTGTGAAGAAAATTTTCTTTCAGCATGCAAAAATACATTATTGTACACTTCAGAATGCGTAAAGTCGAGGCCTTCTAAACTTCAAGGAAGTATTTTTACAATAGATCTAGTTAAAAACGTGTTTTCCAAGACTTCCAAGAATTTTGCCAATTTTCCAAAATTCCAAGAGTTTCCATGTCTTGGAAAATAAAAACAAAATTTCAAGAGGTTTCCAGTTTTCCAAGACCCGTACAAACCCTGCATTCAAAACAAGTTGAATCTCACCTTGGGCCTCAGCACCGGGTGGTGGGATGACAAAGCGGCTGATCCTCTCTGGGCCAAACTCCTCTGTTGGCAGGGCCGCTGCGAACTCATACGTCGTATCTCGGCATGGCTCAGCTGCTGGGGACGACGACACTGGGAGTTTTGGTACTGGGGACGATGACGCGGGGAGTATTGGTATTGGTGGAATGGGCTTGGGGTTGGACTGCGTGGTTTCCTGCTGCGTCTGGTTGAAGTTGCGACAGACGTCCCCGAAGCCCGAGTCCTGGAAAGGGTCCATGAGGGGGTCCCCAGAAAAGACCGGTGTGGGGAGTTCATTGAAGATGTTGGAGCTCACGGATTCTGAGTGTGTGGGAATCTCCAGAGGGAGGTTAGCGGGTGAGCCATGAGAACTTGTGCCTGCGGCAGTAGCAGCTGCAGTGGGCCGGGGAGGGACCGGTGGGGGTCTCGGTTCAGGGATGCGGTTCTGCTCTCTGGGAAAAGGTGGAGGGGGGGCCATGGGAGGTTCGTAGTGAAATGACTCAGAGCTGGGCAGTGGCTTCTTTGGAGGTGTGGGAGGTGACTTGCGGTGGGGTTTCGAGTAAGGGTAGCTAAGGTCATCGGGCTCAGCGTATGTATTTTGGGTGTCAATGATAGTTTCATCTGTCTCAGCTGGGTTCTTGAAGGCTTGATCCCAATCAACAGGGAACTCATTGCTCATTGAGCCTAGCTCTTCAACTGCTGTTTTTGAAGTGTTAATCACAGCCTTTTCATCTTTCGTTTTATCCTCCCATAGTGGATCAATATCGCGAAAATCAAAAGCCTGAGCAACAGACTTAACAGCATCTTCACTTTCATCACTAGCCTGACTGGGCAGTATGTTAGACAGGGCTGTCTTGAAGGGCTGAGGATCAAATGGTCTTGGGGTGGAAGGATTCTGAAACAGGCTGCCATCATCTTGACCATTATTAATTTCATCGGTGCTTGATTCTGATAAAAGGTCTGAACCAATATTGAACTTTGAATCTGAGTTCTGAAAGAGATTAAGCTCATTCAGGCTTTCTTGGGCCCTCTGTGGTGGCTGGGGAGCTACTGCCGGCTTTTCACCTGCTGGACGGTGTTTACTTACCATGGGCAAATAAGAAGGAGCCTCTGAAGAAATGCCATGTGGTTTTGGTGGGGGTGGTGGAGCACCATGTGGTTTTGGTGGACGTGGTCTCGAATTTGCTGGAGCTAAATTGAGCACTGTATCAGCACTTATATACACATCTCCCTCTTCATTATCACTGCCATTTTCCGCTTCTTGATTTGCAAGAGGCTCCATGTTTGTCAGTGCTCCGTACTTTTTCTGTATTTCCTCGTCCAACATAGACTCAATACTATCTGGATCTGGTGGGAGAGAGTACCTCGTGTCCCAAGACTTATTGGAGTTTTGTCTGATTGTCCTGGGCTGCGGATGGTTGTTGAAGGACTGACTGGACTGCAGAGTATTGTCACTGGCACTTTTGCCGACACCACCGACGCTGTCTGGTAAAGATGAACTAAGATTATCTGAACTTATAGTCTCCAAAACATTTTTGTGTAAATTAGACGATGACACTTTGGTTCTTGGACGGGGCACTGGCCTTGGAGCAGCGATGGGTGGCGACTTCACCGATGCAGACGGAGGAGACATGGGGCCTGCTGAGGGAGCGCTAGATGTGGACACACTGGCCGCAGACACAACTTCTGCTGGGGAATCTTTGACCAAACTTCCTCTGCTACTCCGTCTTTGTTGGGGAACTGGTGTAGCAAACTTTGCTTCAGCTCCCAGAGTTGGACTACTGAATACATCATCAAGGGGAGACGCAGCAACGTCCAGACTCTTAGAGAAAAAAGTATTAGAAGTTGACTTCAATTCTGGGGTAGCACCACCTTCCGTGGAGTCAGACAGAGATGAATCAACACTGGCCTTTCTACTGGACATCCGCGGCGCAGGGCGTGGCATTAAGCCGGTAGTCTGAGGGTCTAAGACGATCGACTTTACTCGGACAGAATTATTGCCCCGTTTTGGTAATAGTACAGGGGGAGGGCTCCTTTCACATTCCTCCTGAGGTACTATTTGCAATGGTGGTACAACGTCATCTCTTGACCGGACTGGGGGGACACTGTACACGTTATCATCTTCCTGCTCATCCATTATGCTTTCCTTGGCAGGCCTTCAGACCAGCCTGAGTCTGAAAAACAATACAAATTTTGTTAAAAAAATCTTTGGATTCTCAGCTTTGCTCAACTTTTTTCTTCATGAGAACATAGCACTTCAGTCAAAGTGGCAAAAGGAACTTAACAATACGAAGGACATACAGATGCTATAAATATGACATTTAAACTTTCAGCTTAAAAGTAAAAATCAGTCTAAGAAAAATAATGCTTTAAAAGGCACAAGTTTCCATACAACTGACATCTTTCCATTGGCAGATGTTTCTGCAACACTCAGGAATATCACATGTTGGTTACTTACAAGTGCTGGCCATTTGTCATGACCTACAAAAACTATATAAGACTTAATAAGTAGGGTAATTATCATAATTACATACAGAGATACAAAAGTCATGATAAATCACCATAAAATTCTTTTTAAATTGCTTAATGTTATGCTGAATGTCCATCTCGGTTTTCAAACACTTTTTTAAAAACAGAAAAATACATTATTTACTTTTTAACACCGATACACTGTGATTATGAAGTAAAACTGATGGTCATTGTAGCTACTGGTTGTGGTTAGAACAGAGCAACACGAGTGGCTTTCGACTGCTCCACTAATCTTGCTATCTTTCGCTTGGCTTCAAAAGCAGAGTTTTGCATGCTCCGGGTCATTTTATTATAATCCTATGAATAGCTAGTGAGCTATATTTTCCATGGATGAAAGTTACCTTGCCCCTCAATACATCGAATCATATCAATAAAGTGAGTGACCATGTGGAGGAAAATGGAGATGTTCACTGACCAAGGGTGCTTGACCAGTGTGCTCTTATAAACCTCCCTATTGTTTTAGTGAGGATCAAAGGATAGAACGTGTCACTGTGGTGGATAGCAAAATTCTGGCAGAATTTAAAGTACCTGTAGTGCGATTTTGACCATATGTAGTTTTAAATCTCTCTTTAATTTTAATATAATATACAGTCAAACCTGTGTAAAATGGCCACCCATTGTCAAGGTGAAAAGTAGCCATATAACACAGGTGGCCGTCTAACGCAGGACTGATCAAAACGAAAAAAGCAAATCATCTCTTCTGACGTCCAAACAGGGGCTGATCTCAGGCTTTAGACTGTTGTAAGGCTAATTCAAAAGGGTTTTTGTTTTCTTTTGAAAAAGGGAAGAGGGTGGTGTGAGAAGGTTTTTTGAGGTGTTGTTTTGTTGGTTTGTTTTTTGGTGAGCTTTCTTTTTGTTGCTAATTTCGTGCACGCATAAAATACATGAAATATTAGGTTAAGACTAAGAAGACCGAGTGCCATTGTAAAACAGACACACGGCGTCGCCACCACACAGAGAATGAGCAACACTTCCATCACAAATTCACGTCAACGTCAAGTGTTATTTTGTGACAGATTAGGTAAACAAAAATATGACCAGTCACCTCACACACAATTTGTGCATAGTTGTGGGGAGGGCTTTTATAGGTTATGACGGCTCACGCTTCCCTCACCAGCAGTAGAAAATTTATTGTTAGGCCTACCCTTTGGTCAACTTGGTTAAACATTAATTGGAGGGACTAACAATAACGACAGGAGAATGAATTATAATGGCCAATCCACAGCGTGAGAGGCAGATTAAAAATTTATGACAAAGCCCTAGAGGTACAAGAGGACGGATAAAGTAAAGTAAGTAAGACAACAATGAGTGACCACACCTGGCCATCTGAGGCAGAGATAAATTTGACCGTGGGTTAATAACAGACGCGGTTCTTTCCCTGGGCAAGACCGGCGGCGCCGGTCAGTTTTTGTTGGCTGTACAGTTGACAAGAGAATGATTGCTGACGTCAATTTTTATTTTGTTTCAAGTAAATGCACATTAATATCTTATCAACAGTCAAAAAGCACTCGGCCGATTTGAAGGCGTTCTAAGAGACAGTAGTGGTCTTTAGTGTGTTGTCGCACTACAGAGACTCGTTCCGTCATCTTTGTTTATCATGCTGGCTCGTATATTAATCGAGTCTGTCACAATGTGAAACTTCTCTGCGCGAGGTCTTTCCGAACAGCGCCCGATGGCGGTGACGTCAGCCTCCGGGCGAATTCAGCTTTTGCCCAGAGAGCTATAAAGACGGCTTCTAATTGCCAATTGGCCTCTCTGTTACTTACAAAGGAAGGACACAATACTAATTACATATTATTTTACGTAATTTCATCAGTTACATTCATCATTCAACCTGTCTCTTATTACTGCTCGTACTTCTATTGTTCACATAACTATTTCTATTGAGTTTTAAGCCATCCATTGTTCTGTTTTGTGTTCTCTTCGTCACATATTTCCTGGAGTTACCTTACTTGGCCAGGACCCTGGGCCGGCGATCCTTCGTTCCACCCAGTAATGTTTAAGTTATAGACGGAATTTTAATGAGGAGGGAGAAGGAAGCGCCCCGTTCGGCTGTCACGGTCTGGGCCTATAACAAATACAACCTCCTCCTCCCCCACCCCTTTTCCCTTTCCTCTTTTCTACCTTCACCCCATCTAGACTCAAATTTCTATAATTAGCATTTGATACAGTTCTCTAAAGAGCAGTGTTCTGAGAGCAAAGAAGAGCATAGTAAGAGAAAAACTTTTGAATCGGATCGGAAATTGTCGTGGGCTAAATTTGTTCAATGTGTAGATCTATGTGGCTGTGGGTTTAGTAGGCTACAGTGAGCAGTATCTGGTTCTAGACTTCATCTACATGGGACAGCGTCATTGGTAAGGTTTCAATTGTCAGCAGACATGTTTTCTATTTTTACACAGCGAGTACACGTCGTGACTTTGTGTGCGTGTGTGTGAAAAGTAGGTCTTTGGGTGATGTACAGGGTCAGGACTAAGAGGTGGTTGCTTCTCACTTTCAGTTTGTTTTCTAATATACCGTAAAAGTATTTCTTGTTTCGTGCCGATCAAGTCAATTTCTATCCATATTTCAGTGGCTTCAATCAATGTCTTGACTTGAAGCTCAGATTTACATTTTGAAGTTTGTAACTCCATGGATTTTCTTCAACTAAACACTTTTTATATATTACCCCCCCCCCCCCCCCTCTCTCACCAACCTACCACCCCCCCCCCTCCCCACACGCACAAAAAACCTGAAGTATACCATTAGGTGTACAATTGAACGTCTGTCTGTCTGTCTGTCTGTGTGTCGTAGGGGTTCTGATGTGGGGAAGTATCGATGGGAATTATACAGCCGATCAGTTCTACAAACCACCAGCCGCCCCTGGTTAATAAAATAAGGTGGCCGCAGCTACGTTGGACATCTGACCGTTTTACAAAGTTAAATTAAATAGAAAAAAGACGAGGCGGGAAATGGAATGTGGTCATTTGTACAGGTGACCTTCATGGCAGGTTCTAAAGTGTATCTCGCACTTAAATGTATATATATCAAGGTATCAGAAATCTTTTGGTTGAACATTTTTTTTCTCCTAAAATTCAAGTTAGCGAGGTCCCATCAGAACATCAATGAATATTGGATTTCAAACTCAAGCTTCTAATCCAATAATATGTTACAAAACAAGTTTTTGAAAGCGTAGAGATTAGCAGTCAGCCTAAATGCACTAGACTTACAACTCTAGTCCCTGAAACAAACTTTAATTTGTCTTACAAGACACACATTTTCTTTTAAAGTTATGAGGGTTACATCAAAATGTTTTTCTTTGAAATCTCTTTTTGCTTTCGAAAATTGATCCAGACAACAACAATATATAACTACAATAATTAACAAAATTTATGATTCATATATATATAGATCTATATATAGATAGAGAGATAGACTAAAACAAGATGTAATGCTAAACTGTTGTAGATCTAGAAGTTTTATGCCCACACTCACACATTAGGCAAAAAATCCATAATCATGATCAAGACATTTTGGCAGTACTATCTAAACATCATAATAAAACATTTAATTAAATAGGCTACATGGCCTATAAAAAGACACAAGAGGAGAAGAAGCAACATAAATTTGTGAAGTTATAGATCTCTAGGCCTACAGATTTTAAGCCTAGTGATATAAAAGCTAAAAAAACCCTAACTAACTAGAAGAAGACAGAAAGGAAAACAATGTTTCAACATTTGTTGACTCTCTAACTTCATAACTATAGGAATTGAATTTATATATATAATCAATACTTAGGCCTAAGACTAAGACGCCTATTCAAAACTAGATCTAGAATCTAGTCTAGATCTATATATCTAGATCTATAAAAGTACATGAGTAGACTACTTGGTTTGGATGAAAAATCTTACCCGTTTCGTAGACAAGTTCTTAGTAACCCAATGTTAAAAGATGTCCAACATTTATTGTTGACACCGACATAATAACTAGATCTGGTAGCTGTGTGAAAGAAATCTGATTCAGTTCCCTTGTTGACCGTAACAAGAACTAGAATCTATCCATTATTGTGCTAGGCCTAACGATAGAAACGACAAACTTTTGCTAAGTTTACCTCTTTGTTTATTACTTCCGTGTTTTCCTTAAAATGTAAGATCGTCGAGCACTTTGCATTTCGCACATCACACAGATAATATTTTTTTGACTGAAAAAGTAATATAACAAATAGGAGGTAATTCGATTTTTCCTAATAAAACAAGAAAATATATTGTCTTTCTTTAAACATGTCAGTGGCCATACTTCCTCAAATGCCTCAAATGTGATATAAGGCTTCAAAACTTGTTGCAACTCCACTTCAAATTCTCATGGAAGACAAAGTTTTCGTTTCGGTATCATTGTTAAAGTCTGGGTTTTTCTACTATTGGAGCTCTTCACTGTCAACTTCAAAGTTTCTTTTATCTTCAAAACAAACATCATGGCGTTTTAATTTGCTGTGCTTTCGAGGCCTTTTTGCTTGCCATGAGCGCCGCTAGACCACGGTCTTCATCACGTATAGTATTACCAACCATGCCGTCAAAAATCAGCGAAACTCAGACTGTAGACATCTTTAAAGATGAACGAGATGGCAAGCTGAGGGAAGTGGGAAATCAAGCTGTTTGGTCTTTGTCTTCTTGTAAACCAGGTAGATCTAGACTAGAGATCAACTTCTCTGGCCTCTGGCAGCAGTGGCTGAGACTGGAAGACTCGGAACGACTGCGACTTACTTTTGCTTTGATGTTGTAGTCTTCGTCGTGTATGGCGATGAGCCGGCGATGAGAACGATATATGCCTTAGATAGTGGGTGGTTGGCAGGTGGGTAAGATTGAAGAATACCGGACCAGCGGATTAGGAGGACTACTTTTGCCTGTCTCGACAACCTTAGCCTTCCCTTGCCTTCCCTTGCCTTTCCTTGCCTTACTTAGGCCTTAGGAATTCATGATTTTCCCCAGTTTTTAATCTCTCACAATGAAGAATCTCAGACCGGTAGCCTAGATCCATTCATTAATAGTTTGTCAGGGGGGAGACCCCCCCCCCCCCCCCCATTCTCGCGCAATATTAGTTTGAAGTGATTATTCGGACTCGAGTCCGAATATGAAAAAATGTTATTCGGACTCTGATTCTTGTCCAGCATGACATCACTTCTGACTTCCTGTGACTCGTGAATCCGGCTTCCTGTCCTGCCTCACTCGTGACTCGCCTCAGGCTGGGTAGAGACCGGGATCACTTCAGGCAAAAAGGCGGTTTGTGCAGGAGCCGAGTTTTAATCTTATATGATGAATTTGAGGCCGGCCTGAAAAGTTATAGCGCTTCTAATAAATGTTTATTTAAGAGGTCATCAGAAGCAATTAAAGATGGCTCGTTAGCATGTGTCGGGGTCGGATGGGCGGCCTGCACACGTGTGGCTGTGTGCGTGTCGGGGAGGGTGGTGGGGGGCACTATCGGTCCGGGCTTCGAACGTCGCATAAGCGTCGGTCTTTTTCCCCCGGGCAACTTATCATTATTACAATAATAAGCTAGTCTTGACGTAGATCTACGTAATGAATACGTAATGAATTGTGCGCTGGTCTATGGAATCAAAAGTTGCCGTATGCTCAGCTCTACACAGCAACACAACTTTTTCTTGGTAAACAATCGATATGACACAGGCTTGTGTATTTGAACGAATCGGTCTTTTTTTTTTTTTTACACAGCTCATAATATGCCAGGTGGTCTGCTAATCTTCAATTTTACCTTTTTCTACAACAATGAAAGTGGGAAACGTGGTAGGGGGGGGGAGGCGTATCAATGAGGCGGCGGGCATTGGATCGGCAGATAAGGTGTGGGGAAAACAAAAAAATGGCGGAAAATTGGAAGCACTGAACGTTAGATCTATAGAACGAAGACACTTCCTTTTTTCCGGACCCGAGTCCGAATAACATTTTTTCATATTCGGACTCGAGTCCGAATAAGAATTTTTTTTATTCGGACTCGAGTCCGAATAACGACTGCCATATTAGTTATGAAAGTGGCTATTCTCACCCGCCCGGAAGTTCTCGCAAGATCTACTCCTCCCCTCTTCTCTCTCTCTCTGTCTCTTTCTGAATACTGTCTATCGATGTGGACGATCAAATTGACCAAAACAAAGTTAAAAAATGATGTTAAAACACAATAGTAAATTAGTTTGGTTGTCTACAAAGATGCTACGGCTATTTAACTTTTCGAATCGAGCCGAACTACGCGGGTCGCCATTTTGTTTTGCCCGGAAGTTCTCGCGCTAGGCTACTCCTCTCTCTCTTTCTCTCTCTCTCTCTCTCCACTGCCCACAGACAAAATTGTACGCTTTTAGTAGGCTACAGTTGTAATGGAACGTTTGTTCACGGCACAGAATTCTACAATTTTTCTGTTATCACAGTGTAGAATTCTGTGGTTTATGACGCAAAATTTGTGGCCTAGATCTAGGCTATAACGGTGAACGCGCACCGGGTGAGAATAGCCGAAAGACTCGCCTGCACTATACTCACCCCGGGTGAGAATAGAGGTGGCCATTAGTTATTACGAGTGGTCCGGTATTCTTCAATCTTCCCGGCAGGTGCTTTGGTGTGGATTGCTACTTCTTTCCTCTTACAAACATCTATCGTCCTTATATCTCCCCTCCTTCTTTTTTATGTTTGTTACTCTCTTGTAACACCTCTAATCTTCTGGCGCTCATATGACCTTATGCAGTTGCGAGCGCTGTAAAACCTCTACTAAAACTAAACTATGCCTTATAGATACTTGTGTGAAAGCTCAGGTCCTAACATTATCAGTTCCTTTGCTACTAGAGATCTAGATATCTAATATATCTAGATCTAGATGTAGAATCTATCTCAGTACAAGAATGAAGTGTATACAGACCCAGTAACCGGGAACAAAGTCACAAAGTATACAGACCTGGTAGGGGAACTCTTTTTGTGATTTCGGAGAGTTTCAGCGCCCAAACCCGGTTGTGTGCGTGTATGTGTGTGTGAGAGAGAGAGAGAGAGAGAGAGGTGAGCACTAGCAAAATGTATGACATGCCCCAGTTGGCAGGACGGAACGAGAGAAAGACAGTGGGAAATAGGTGGAGAGAAAGGAAGACAGAGACAAACTAAGAAAAAGAGAAGGTGAGCGATACACAGAGAGGAGAGAGAGAGAGAGAGGCAGAGAAATAGAGAGGGTGACTGCTCTATTGAAATTAAATGACATTGTTCTTTTCTTCAAATTGTGATTCCTCCAACTCCAAAACGGAGGAAAAATGATCGATCACCGAAAAGACATCCATTCGCAATCTTTATTTAGATCTAGATCTAGATCTAGATCTAGCCAGGCTAGCCTCGAAACTAGATCTATGATTTATGTGTCTGTCTGTCTAGATCTAGACCTAGGCCGTTGATCTAGATGAACCTAGGTCTACCCTGAGCCAAGAGGGCGCTGAAACTTTCCGAAATCACAAAAGAGTTCCCCTAGCGGGTCTGTATACTTCGTGACTTTGTTCCCGGTTACCGGGTCTGTATACACTCCTGTACAAGAAACAGGGTGAATTTGATTTGAAAGTATTTAGGTGCCTACACAGGCTACGTTCACCATGCCCTGAAAGTAGTTTGCAGGCGCTGTTGAGGCTACGTTCATGGCACTATAGTGCAGTAAAAAATTAATGACGCAACTTATTATCAAATTTAATATCTCCTTAACTATCGAAGATAAACTCTGCAGCTTTTGCACAGTGACTTTTATCAATTTAAATATTTGTCTTAACAGATTAGTATTTTGGCTCTATTTCTCCGAACGTTCGGGAAAATAAACTTGATTTCTCCGAACGGTTTCCGTTCTCAAGATTTGTTGATAATAATTATGAATGGAGTGGCCTATGTGTGTGTGAGTGTGTGTGTGTGTGTGAGTGTGCATGTGTGTGTATGCCTAAGGCGTGAATGGGGCCTGGGGGTGGGGCCTGGAGGGATTTTTTTTTTACATTCAGGATTTTATTTTTTGCTGGATGACTAAATGCAAAATAGGTTACTGCCAAGGTCGATCAGTCTTATTTTCTTGCAGTACCTTTTGAAGGTATTTTCAAATGAAGTAAAGTCCAGGAACTTTGCCCCAACCACAACTGAAGTATCTGAATATTCAGATATTTAATAATATCTTGCTCTAGAAATTGAATTTGATGCAAAAAAATGCTTCTTCCCAGTCCTCGCAGAATGGCAGAATGAAAGATGACGCCTAAATCTCGCAAATAACCAAAAAATCTTGAAAACGGAAACCGTTTGGAGAAATAGAGTTCAAGTTTATTTTCCCAAACGTTCGGAGAAATAATCGTTTCGTAGTATTTTTGTACCTGTTAGCTCTATTCTAGAAAATTCCTTAATAAATACTAATAAAAAATCCCAGTGGGTGGTGTCTTCTTCTATCCCGTGGTTGGGGCAACCTTGGGGGCACCACTGCACCTGAAAAACAGTTCTCGCCATTTCTCTTTGTCCTCTGCTTTCCTTAGATTGTCACCCATCGTCTTCCCTGTCCACTCTGCGATGTTGTCCTCCCATCTCCTTCTCTGCCTTCCTCTTTTACTCTTTCCTTGTACAGTTCCTCGTAGGATTGTTTTGGCTAGTCCTGTGGATCTAGTGACATGCTCATACCATGTAAATTTTCGTCTCTTCACTGTGGTCAGTAGATCTTCATATTGCCCCACTGCGTTTGTGATTCTGTTCGACCGTACCTCAGCATTTGAAATGTGGTCTTTGTATGAGATGTTAAGGAGTCTGCGGTAACATCTCATTTCTGTCGTCTGAATCCTTTTCTCCAATTTTGCTGTGTCCACGACTCACAGGCGTGTATAAAAATATTGAGATGACCAGTGAGTGCATTAATCTGATCTTCGAGTTGAGCGTGATGTTTCTGTCCTACCAAATAGGCTTCAGGTTTGACAGCGCAGCTGTTGTTTGCACGATTCTGGAGAGAATTTCTACCGGTGGTATCTACTGATTTTAAAAGGTTTACTGCTGAGACAATATCGCTTTTAAAAGGAAGTCCGTCAATGTTTTTCTAATCGCGAGATTATCTTTATTGAACGCATGTCTTGAGAACTTTTAGTGCAAAAGAGTGTTCACTATAAATTAATTTCTTGTAACTAGTTTTGCCACAAAAAATGTAATTGGTGAGCTGTGACGTAAGCCATATGCGTACCAAAATATGTGTGAGTAGCGGGAAGTGCTGTGAAGTTTGGTAACTCCTATAGCATTAGAGTCCTTGGAAACTGAAAATCTACATTTTTGTGTCATAAATCACAAATGTCTTTTTAAATGGACATAAAAATTCATGAGCCAAAAAAATGAAAATTAGAAAAAAATTGCCCATTTCTTTGCTTTTCTTATTTTGACGAGAGCCTGATTTCACAATGATGTCTCACAAATAATATACTTATACGAAATGGTGGTCTCCAGGTTTTGGCGTTGATCAGTTGCGGGATGAAAGCAATGACACCTACTGGCAGTCAGACGGCCCACAGCCCCACACTGTGAGCATCCAGTTCCGGAGGAAGACGACCGTGCAAGACGTCTGCCTTTATGCGGACTACAAGGCTGATGAGAGCTACACTCCAAACAGGTCACCAAGCAAAGTTCTTCTTCACTGTGTGCTGTCTAAATATTTTTTTTCTTTGCATGTGTGGTGATTCTTGATTTACGAAAGGTTTAATTTTTGTATTTTCCTATTTATGACACGACTGCTGCAGTGTGATCTGAAAGGGATTCAACTTTCTCAGAGTTGTCTTCAGATACAATCAAACCTCATTATTTATATTGCTTGTCCAGCTTACCACCAGGTTTTGCGAGTGCACTAAGCAGAACACTCCTTTAAACCTCCATTGACCAACTGTCTGGGTTGTAAGGTCTGTTTTAAACTATTGTAAATTTGACCCACAACACTGTCAGCAAATTGTCAGCCAGAGGTACACACTGCACACTGCGCCCGGCATTCACTGTCATTCACTCGGTTGTTACAAAATGATAATCTTCCTTTGTCGCCAGTTAACACCTCCCCACCCTTGCTTTGTAGATTTCAAGCAGCATGTGTTTGACAAGTATCCGCTGATCCGGTGGTACATGTAATCTGAAGTTTGAATATTGTACACAAACACACACACACACACTTTATGAATGAGAGAAAGAGCAGCAAAAGACATTCAACTTTAAATGCATGTAATTCACCAGCATCCAACAGAAAGGCGCTTTTTAAACACAGATCACACCGTAGATTGAGTAGAGTGATTTTCTTTGACACTGGGCGGTTGGTTCTTCGACATGAAAACTTGAGCAGAACCACCGACCACTAGGGCTGGATCCTGCTCGCCAAATTTGAGAGTGGCGATTCGCGATTCAGTCGGCTTCAATGAATCGTGAGTACGCGAGCGCTCGTGGAACTGTGGCGGAACACTGACTGAAATGGAACAGTGTCATATCAACGCCACTTGGCGAGCGCAAGTCCCACTCTTGTTGTTCCGCCATCCTCTCCACCCCACACCCTTTGTTTCGCTGCTCTATCAGTATCAACTGACCTCATTTTGTGACCCCCATAAATTCACCCCCCCCCCCAACCCCATGATTCGCTAAAACAATGGCTCCACAAAATTTCTTCTGTCTATTGGTTGGACCCCGTTCATTTTGTTTTAATAGGGGGGTTGGACTATACCATCTTTTTTAAAATAAGGGGAGCCGTACTAAGTGTTCCGTTCCGTTCTTGCGCTCGTGACTCGACTCAGCAGTAGGTTAAACAAGCCACAAGGTGGTGACAGCGACAGGGGAGGGAATCGGGAATTGTTTGGCGATACTTTTCCGCGTTCCGCTGAAGTGAATCATGAATCACGTTCCGCAGGCAAGAGTGGCGATTCAGTTCCGTTCTCGCGCTCGCGACCCAGCAGTACCGACCACATGCTTGTCCTCAGGTTAGGTGTATAATGACTTGACTGTAGTTGTGTTTATTTTGGTTTTGAGTCTTAGACCGGGTGAGCTGGACTAGTGTTCATCAACCCATTCATTAGACCAAAAGCCCAGTCTGCTGGGAGTACACAAACACTGAGCGATGCTGAATTACCAGTCTACCATTATCTCTTTTTATCCTCTGAATTACCAGTCTACCATTATCTCTTTTTATCCTTGTCGTACCCCCACGGACTCTGTGCCCGTCCTGGGGCCGCCACACCGTGTGACTTGGAATTCAGTGTGTATATTTCAAAGTGCTATATTTCTTACGTTCACTTTAAGGTTTTAAGGAAATTTGGTAGTTATGTTAGAAACTGAATGTAGTTTTTGTAAATGTATGTGGTAAGGAATTACACCTATTGCACCATGTACATTTTGAGGTATATTCCATGCCCCAACTTGACCCTGATTGCCGCGCCCACGACGTCCTCTTGGATTTATAGATCTACCCATACCCATTGATACAGCACGAATTCCAGTCCTCATCCCTTCACCATGATCTAAATCACTATTAGATGAGTTTAAGTCCTGTTCGTTATCATCCACAACGGAATTTACGGCACTTGATTCAGAGTCACTTTCATTAAATTAGTATCATGGAGCAGTGCCACTGACTGAAGTGTCTTTAGACCATTCCCAAAGGGGGGACATTTCTTGTTCAAGCATAGTAGAATTGTAAATGGGCTGACTCATGTCACGCTCATAACTGTGCCTGATCTACAACAGGGAACTGCTGCTTTTTCTTTCCTGATCCTTACTGTTGCCATTTTCCTCTACTTCTTTTGTATGTTTGTCACTCTCTTGTAACCTGCTATTTTGGGGTGCCGATAGTCGAAGCAGACCTTGTGTTGTTGAAGCTAGAGAGGTGAGCAGTTTAAGTCTGATTCCCTGTAAAGACTTCTCTGTTGACACCCACCCCTTGGTGCTCATATAACCTTATGCAGTTGCTAGTGCCGTAAAACCCTCTACTATAAGAGCTAGCATCGCCGTATTCGCGTATTTTGGTAATTACAAGCAGCACTAGCTTCTTTGACGTGACCGTATAGCTGTTCCGAGTATACTCGTAGCCCGGATAAAAAGAGTTTAATTAACAGGCGATTATAGTAATTACTACTGCGAGAAAATTGTGCCATTGCTTAAAAGTAGCGATCTTTCCATTTCCACATTTAGTCCTGGAATTGTTAATTAATTGTAAGTGGCGGTACAATGGGTTTACTATGGTGTTTTTCTTTAAGAAATTAGGTATATTTCAACAATAAGTCAGCTGGTGATGACACAAGCATGATTACAAGGAGGGTTTGCTTTCATTAGCTACTTCTGTGACTGTTTTGTGTTCTAGCATATTTTTTTCTGTCTAAGCCATGTGATGGGTCTTTAAGATTCAGGCGGCTATATCTGACAGGATTATGGAACATGGTAAAGGAAGGCTATTTTCAGTTTATTGAAATGATACTTATGTTGATAGTAAAGCTCACTGTATCTTTACTCTGAACTCATTTAAACAGAAATAAAACTTCTTTGGGAGCATGACTTTGGTAATTTTGATGTATACATATTTACAGGACCCTAAATGAACAATGATGCTAGTAGTAACTAATTTAGAACGTTGTGTTTATCCACAGGCTATCTATCAGAGCAGGAAATCACGCCAACGACTTGACCGAGATTGAGCAGGTGGAGCTGAGTGAGCCGACGGGCTGGGTGTGCATTCCTCTCAAAGACTCTGTGGACAAACCCATCCGCACGTTCATGATTCAGATCGCCGTGCTCAGCAACCACCAGAACGGACGCGACACTCACATACGCAGGATCAAGATCCGCTCACCCATCAATTACGGAGACGTGCCTTACCCAAACACAAACAAATCTGCGCTCAAGAATCTAGTGTACACGATCAGATGAACCCCTTTCTTCAGACTCAATTGTGTTTATCTGGGGGTTTTATTTGTGGGTTTTTTGTTTTGACTCAGTATGAAAGTAAATTTGTGCCTGTTATGCAAGTTGGAAGCCAGTGTGCCTGAAGAGTTTGAAAGGTTGAATATTTTTTTTACATTTACCGTTGAAGGATTGTATAGGAAGGATGAGTGTAATGAACATAAAACCTGCAAATATTATGTCATTTCATTTTGTGTATTTTTTATTATTAACATTATCACTCGTCTGAAACATTTGTTTTTTTCTCTAATTCAAAAATTGTATAGTAATTTGTATCTCTTTGTATTTTTTTTGGTCGTGTGTAGCTTTGCCGTAGGCCTAGGCTAAATCCTATGTCCGCGCGCGTGGCTGTGTGCATCTGCCCTCCTCTCCGCCCGTGTGAGTGTGTGTGTCCATCACTTGTGTTCTTTGTGTTTCTCTTGACACACTCCACTGCTGCGGTGTAGACTGTGTTCGAACTTCGATGGGTCATCATGAAAATATTGACTGTCTTGTAAATGAAGCGTGCTTGAAGCTGAAGTTACCGTGCTTAACTCACTTCAGACGGGTCACACAACAGTTGCGTGACCCCCGCCATGACGCTCGCGTCGGGTCTCACAAGCCCTGCGTGACCAACTTTGGAATTTTTTTTTCGCTCTACAGATCACGCACGGATCGCGAGACCCGCCTCGTACCCTTGTTTGGCCAAGCCTGAGCTACTTAGACTTCGTTTCGTATCTCTGGGGCCGGTAGTTTTTAAGTTATTGAAGGTGAAGGACAGTGACCCCAACTGGGGTTGAACAGACCGGAACTCGCGCTTTGTTTTTTTCTATACAGCTCATAGTAATCCGACAGTCGCGTCGTAGTAACGGTCGAAGAAGTCGCATGAACAAGAATCACATAATTTCGCCGTTTTCTATACTTCTGTGCGTTTCACTAGTTCTAGTGTCTCAGAATATGATGTGTCTAATAGTTAGGATCCTGGATATGTACCCGAACACGGCCCGAGTCGCAGTTCTAGGGCTAGATCTAGCACTAGTACCGGTGTTGTTTTTCGCGCAACGAAATCACAACGTCGTGCTGTACATCTGTCTCATGTAATTCAGTGTATGGGTCTGAATCAATGCACAGACCAGCTTTTATATTTTCACCAAACACTTGCACATGTATACAAATCAAACCAGAACACTTTGAACTTTTATTTTTGTTGTTGCAGTGAATTTCATTCTACTTGTCACGTCTCTGGAAATTTTTCGAAAATCAAATTCATGCCAATTTTTAAAAAATCATACAAATTAAAGTATTAGACTTAGACAACTTTAGTTTTTTGTATTAGATTAAGCTTGAATGTTACTTTACTGTGTCAAAAAATGATTACAATAGGGTAATTCTGAGAGTTGTGGTGATTTATTGAAATACCCCCCAAAACGCCAGTCTTCAACGCTTGTGGCTGGTGAAAGGGCCCAGTCGCAAGTGAGTTAAAGGCGTGTAATTTATATAGCAAATATTCGGTAAGAGCCGTTTAGCGTGCTTGAGTCCGAAACGTGCTTTAAGCCGGCGTGCTTAAAGCCGGCACGGACTGTATCTTGTTCTTTAATCCGTTCACAGCCATTTTGGTTACAAAATACAGTATAACACAGATAGGTTGAACACAGATGACTTGAATGCACGCTTCTGTCGAACTGTGTCTGTGGTCCCCCTTTCTTCTATATCTTTGTAAGACATCCCTGGAACTACGGATCTTTTCAACTACCAAGGTTGGTTCTGACGAATTCGGATTTCAAAACTCACATGTGTTCAGAGATATATAGATCTGCTTCACAAGAACAGAAAATATAATTTTATTTGCGAAGTGATATCGACTTCAGTTTTATTTGCTACTCTAACAGCCTATTTCAGAGGCAAAGATTAGATAGATATTTATTGAATTCATTCAGAATGAAAAGCTAGATAAAAGTACTGTATCAGCCCTCCTCTGAAGAGGACACTAGTTCACATATTAGAATGCTCAGAAAGTAGACAGAAGATTTCCGTCACAGACGTTGATGGTGAAGTGAACTGTTGATCTTAAATTTTTGTGAAGGTAAACAAAAATAAACGTAGTCGCTGTCACGAGCAATAAGTCAAAATTTTGAACATTTTCAATTTTTTCTCCCTCCCAAAGCTCTATCAAAGATGCACCTTTTCAACATCACCAAAATGCAGTTTCATCGTATTAGTGCTGGTGTTTGTCCTTCCTGAGGGAAGAAGACCTTCTTCATCATATCCGAGGGGGTGGGGTGGGTCCTCAGGTGGCTGATTAAGCCAATCTTCGCCTTGAAGGTCCTTGGGCAGTGAGGGCAAGGTAGCGCTGTAGGGTCATGAACTGCGGGAGCAAGTATTTAATGCTATGGTCAAGGCTTACAATTTTCTTGCTATTCATGATTCTTGACAGGAACAACACAGCAACATCTAGTTTTTATGTCACTAGTGTAAAAAGTACATAAACTGACTTCAGTGGATTGCTTGTGACACTGACAACATGTACTCAGATAAACACACTGGAACAAATAAGATTACTTCTAACTGGTCATGAGAACTGTTTTTGAGGAAAACAAAAGGAAGCATCCCAAGGCAACTTCACAAAGTATGTATTTTCAAAGATATAATTCTCATGGGAGGATGGAGGGGGAAGGGGCTTTGCAATTTTTGTGGCTCTGATAGACTTTCCAACATTCATCAGATTTGCTGTGAGTACATTGAATGAAAGACGTGTTTTGCCATTGAAGTTTTATTTCTAACTTACTTACTTTCATGATGTACAGTTTCATGTTACTATTTTGTATTTGTGCAGCATACTTTTCTTTCATTTTGTCATGTTTATTGTTGTGAGTTCTTTATGGCATTTTATAAATAAAATAAACTGAACAAGTTCAATAAATGTTGGAAGACTGGCGTGATATTAGTTTGTCCCTGTTTCACAAGTATGTGGGAAAAGAGGAGCGAGTGTTGTGACAGTTTGTTTTGAGGCATTTTTGTTCTCCAATTTACTTGACAAGCTTTATTTGGAAAAAGCACAGTGGGATATATCTGTATCAACTGAAATAACGAGAATTTGGGAGACGAGTCAATTCCTTGGTTTTTTCAAAAATTGAAATTTAAAAAAAACGTACTTGCACAAACCGCAGACTTCAGCACTCTTATGACCTATAATTTTTATTGCATGTGCTTTATAACTCTTACTTAAACTTAAACAAATCCCAAACCCATGCATAGGCTTAACTGTGAGTGTCTGGTCTAGCAATTTTTTTGTGGTCAGACAATTTTTTTCATGCAGAGACTACGTACCCTCTGTGACTTTAAAAAATGTTAGTAAGCGTTTTACGGCACTTGCAACAATTAGGTCATATAAGGGCCGAAGGTTAGAATTAGAGGTGCAACAAGAGATTTACAAACAAAACAGGAGGAAGAGAGATAAGGATGATAGGTTTGACAGGAAAGAAGGGGCAGACCACACCTGAACACGCGCCAACCATCCGCTCACTGACACTGTGACTGTCAGCAACAAGTCACGCAGGCAGAAAAGAGTGTAGGATAGGACTATTAAAAATTGTTTTTTTTTATAATGAGTGTTTTTGCGCCCCCATCAACACAGTATATATTTGGTTGCTTTTAAGGACAAACGGGCTAGCCCAGATTTTGGGGGTTTCCAGAAATCTTGACCTATACCAAAAGTGAACATTGCCCTATATCTATTGGAGAAATTTGGCCTCATAGTCATTGGCGTGTACGTTTATATTTGTTTGGTTATAGAGAAAAACTCTCCTCGTCTTTTAAAGAAACTGAACAAGGGGCAAAAACTTTACCTTTGATTTTCTCAAAACAGCATTTTTTAGGATAGCGCCCTTGTGCTTAAAAGAGACCATTCAGGGCCAATCCGGGCTGACAGAGGGATACAACATCCCAGCGGAAAGACAGATTCTCGATAAAAATTCGCCGCACTCAGGAATTGCTCTCATTGCGTCTCCTGCGTGTGACAGCTAAGTGCCTAACCCCAACACCACAGGTACTAGTGGCGTGTAATATTTTACTTCTTTCTTTTTCTTTTGGTAAGTGTATTACGGCGCTCAGGACTGTGTACGGTCATATGAGTGCGTGGGACACACCAAACACTTTCAGTTGGTGGGAAATTTTGAATTTTGCACAGGTGGCGGCTGAAGCCTACTCTTATTGATTTTAGATCACCCAGGGATCTTTAATATGCGCAACTTGCACACGAGACATCTGAGATTTTCGCCCTTGTCCGAGAAGGCAAGGTGTAGTTTTTTCCTACCAGAAGATCAGGGGTGTGGCTGAAAGGGGGAAGTTACGTGCTGCAGCAATGTGGTCTCAATATCTTTATTATTGGCTTTTTCGTCTGTTGATCATTCAAAAGACGAATGTGTGAGGCACGGTGGTGAAGTCAGCCGCCAGTCAAAATAATGAAATTGAAGAATCTGGCATTTTTCTGATAGTTTGGCAATTTTTATACAATTTTTGTTTTTGTTCAACATCTTTAATGTCCATTTAAAAACAAATTTCTGAGTAGATGTTACTGAAAATTTTTGATTAAAGGCACCAAAAAATGTAAATTTTCGCTTTCCAAGGATTTTCAAGCTATGGCAGTCCCCAAACTTTGGTGGTCATTTTCTCTCTAGTTTTACCTCTGAAACCCGGCGACACCCACCCTGTATCCTTTTAGCACTACATTTCTGGAAATTAAGTACATTGTTGCTCTACATGTTCATATCAAATATTCCAAGGCAGTTGATAATTTTATGGAATAAATTTTATTTTTTTCATTTGGGAAATGAAAGTGCCTGGGAGTGCACAAATGACAATGAAATTCAAGTCGGAGCAAATACTTTTACATGTACATATCCTGATTGCCGTCATAAACACCTGCAGATAATTAAATTTGAAAGAAAAGCCATATTGAACTTTTGTACAACAAACACATCCAAGTCGTACAAATACATACTTAAAAAATTCGTAATTCTATAAAATTATGAGTTGATTTTAGATAAAATCTTTGAGTTCCATATATAGAATATTATTCAAAAGGAAGAACAAGAACAGAGGATGTGCAAAACGAGTACGTATTTGGGTGATGCTTATAGTTGTAGTTGTGTTCAATTGCTCAAATGTGAGAAAATAACTTTACAGACAACTGAAAATGGGCCATCAATTCCTTGACTTCAAAGGGGACAACATCAACATCTTTGCTTTGAGACAAATGAAAACTGATGCTATTCGCAACAACAGTAATCAAAAACAAAAAATATTGATATCTTCTGCAGCTGTAGAGGAACCAAGGACAGACCCATTGGCCATTTATGTGAAGAGAAGCAAAACAAGATCAATTTGTGCTGGGAAAGAGCAAGAATGGCAGATGGAAACAGGAGAGAGAGAAAAGTAGAATCTATCAACGGTGCTCTTGAACCACACACCAACATCTCATGAATGAGGAAATAAGCAATCAATCAGACAGAAAAGACATTCCTCACACAAAGACAGATGTTTCAAAATAATAATATAATAATATGGAATGATAAGACTAACAGAGCCAAAATGTTTTCAAATGATGATACGGTTTTGATAAAGCACATTGCCTTGACATAGCATACATTTGGTACGGTGAGGTCTAGTTAACGGAAAGATGGGACATAATGACTTGACTACTCTTGTGAATGGATAAAGAAAAGAAAACCCCCCACTTCATTCTGATATGCCTCAAAATGGCACTGACATTTGTTCAACTTATGGGACAAATACATGAAATACCAACTTGTTTACAAGGTAACTATCTCGCACTAGGAGATATTATATATTCAAAAGTGCTCAGAGGCTGCTCAAAGACATGTGCGGCGACAAAAGACGAACAATGATAAAAAACATGTATTAGTATAAGAAAATAAAAAATTAATACACTTATTTAACCATAAGCTTTCTTTCCTGTGATTCTGGACACAGATACCACTAGCACCAGATGGGAATTATTTAGGAAAAAAGCCAAAGAAAATATAAGCAAAGCATATATTTGTTTTGTTAATGTTAAGTTCACTTTACACAGCGAATGATGTAAAGTGTGACCTCTCTACCAAATATCTCAGATGTAAGTATGTTTGATCTGCCACAGCCACATGTCAGTCAGACATTGGATCAATGTGGGTCACAAGCATTTTTGCAATGTGTGCAGAAGATTTCTGAGTTCTTTTTGTTTTTAAAGTAGAACATGATTTCTTTCTTCAGCAGAGCTTTTGTTTACAGTAAATAATACTGAATGAGCAAAACATAGGATCTATTGAGATAAATTATGTACATGTCACTTGTGAGTGTTATACTTTTTGATATGGACAGAAAGAAATTGGGAAGAAAAAAAACAAAACTTTTACCACGTTGTGAGCATTTCACATAAGGATTTCTTATACATACATGAATGTTTCGAAGAATGATTTTTGGACCAATTTTGGCTGCAAAATAAGTACAAATACATGTATCGTGCATTATCTTACAGAACTCCCAACTGCAGCTGTCTGGACATAAGAAAGAGGGAGATTGAACCAGGAAAATTGAGAAAGTCAGTCCCACATACATGGGTACCGTACTACACAAATTTGTCTTGGTCACTGATTCTTTGATGATTCACTTTGAAATAAAGTCATCAACAAGTTATAATGAGGAAATGAAGGTAACATCCTATACACAGGTGACTGGTAGGCCTAAGGCTATGTCCATATCCCCAGCACAATGCCAAGAATTGATTCGAGCAGAAGTGCTCATTACGATGAAACAAGCTGCTCTGAAGCGTTTTCCATAAGGCAAAAAGGAAGAGAATGGTCAAGTGAACAACGTAAGCTCACAGAACTCTCAGACCTCGGTACTGAGTGGAGTAGGATACATTCATGATTATGTCATTATCATAAAGGTTCCCATGACTGTGATACATTACATTTTGACATTATGATCCAATGATCCAATGAAGCATAAACTGAACAAAAAAACTACACTTCACTCTTTCTCAACTAGACCATTTTTATTATTGTCACCAAACCTTTTTTTCCTTTTCTGATTGAATTCAGAAACAAAACAGAATTTCTCCTGATTTTTAAAAAATAATTTACTCAAATATGTCGTATACATAAAAATTCAGGGAAATGAATTTCTTATCCGACAGTTCAAGACAAAATGTGATTTGAGCATAAAATTATGGTTTGTCCGAGTCAGCACACTCTGGAGTGGAAGGATTAAGAATTTATTAAACATTTGTGAGGCAGCTAGGTGAAATCGGGCACTCCTCAAAACAATTAAATGAAAACAACAAAATTTTTCTGAGTTTTGGGCAATTAAAAAAAAAAATTCTTCTTTTTGCTCTACACTTTTTATGACCTCTCCCACCAGACGACCTTCACAGCCAATCGCAAATATCTCCATTTCTTTTCAAGATACATGGATATGTTTTCGCACAAACTCAATATGCCCAAAAATTTACGAGCGTCTGCTTCCACCTCGTCGTGACCCATTTCGTCATAAATCACGGCGTGCGGTGGGGAATAAGTTATAGGTAAATCTCACCCTGTATTATTCTTTTCCCCTCCAAATTTCATTAAGTATCACAGAAATTTTTGTTCCACTGAATAATTTTTTTTTCTCCAATTTGAAGATAGTAAATACACTAACCAACGATGATTTAGGGACTGGAACTTACATACTAATCATGAAACTGTGAAAGTGTCATGAATTCTGATCAAATGCGATCTAGGAAACTTCTGTTCAAATCAATCAAGCAAGGACAAACTAACCAAAAACATAATGGACAAGAGCATGAACTCGAAGGGTCATGTACAAACAAATGTGATGACGAAACAATTTCCACTTTGTACACATATTTACCTATATATATGGACAAAAACATAGCATTCTGATTCTGACAAAGAGAAAGTGTGCAGACATGAGGAAATAATTGACATGGCAAAAAAAAAGCAAGCTAATCTGTATGAACACTCCATTCTGGCAAAATTAATACATCTCTTACTACTATTACTAGATCTAGTAAGGTCTGCAAAATAGAACACTGTCTTGTGGGCTGGGGGTAATAAAAGAAAAAGAAAAGTCATAAAAATTATTTTCTAGATTTTTTTAATTTTTTATTTTTTTTTTGGGGGGGGGATTCAGTAAATTATTAGTAGAGAACAAATAACCAAAGTAATCCTACTCTACACTGAAATATTGATCCTCTGAAGCATAAACTCCCATTCTGTTGAAATTAAAAGGTAGACATACAGCTCAGTACAAGTGAATGAACACAGAGGTAAAACTGGAACAAAAGAGGGAACAATCTGATATTGCAACAAACATAAATATATAACAATAACATATCCAACAGTTTTACCCAGTTACATTGTGGAAATGACTCAAGGTAGGTGTGAGCAGTTTGCAGGTAAAGCTGTGCTGGACAGTGTTTCTCTGGAGTTTTATTTTCAAAAGACAGTATATATATCCAATTTCGTGAAATGTTCAGGAGAGCCAAAACACCCAAATCTTCGCATTGCAATATCTTCAAAGCACTTTCCCAGCCTTATTCATTAAGATATTGATTCCAGACTAAAGCAGAAATGTGTGCTGGGTTTTAAACTATCAGTTGGATTTGATTCCTCAATTTCGTCCAAAACTGGAAAAACTGTTTGAGTAGGTGTTTTACAGCACATCGACTCAATTTTGTTCTGAAAAACTGTCTTTTAGAATACAACTCCAGCTTTTTCTGTAGAAGACAATGGCGTCTGTCAAAGCTGCACATCAAGACAAGTTTTCTTCAGAATTCTCTGGAGAACAACTAAATCACAGTTTTCTTTCGATCAAAAACACAAATTAACAAAAGTATATGAAAATGTTGATGATATCCTCTAGAATGTTGGTGAAGTTCTCAGATGCTGATGCTGTTGGGGATGATGTCGGGGTCCAAATATTCGTAGGGCGGATTTCTGTGCAGGTTTCTCTCCTTGATCTTCCGACTGATCTCCTTCAGATCCTTGCGGAACCTGCGCAGAATGAAATTAGGAAAACAAGTGAATGAATTTAATACCTCCATCAACACCATTAGGGCATTAAAACTTATTTAAGAGGCAGGACCTCCAAATTTTATGTTCCTCTCCAATGGGACTGAGCCATATGGGTTGAGAGCCTTGAAAACTCCGCAAATGACCTGAGTGTAAGAACATCCAATCTGGGATTCAAACCTGGGCCATCTACCCCAGAGTCCAGTATGATACCAACTAAGCTAATGGTGTGCCAGATTGGAATAACGAACAAGTCTATTTTGAGTATGATATATTATGTTTTAATCATTCCGTAAGAAAAAATTAGGTAGTAAATTTCAAGATATAAATATAGATTTTTCCTGGCATCAGCCTATCCCAGAACTAACTAAAAGAATGGACAGACATAAAAACCTGTCCATAAATCTGTTTCAAATTACCTATTGACAGTTTTTAAGACATATTTTGTAGATCTACATAAAAAAAAAAAAAAGAAAAAAAAACCCCATCAATTTTCCAAAACAAGTTTTTTTTTGGTTGTTTTTTTTTGGGAAAATTAAGAAACAATAAAGTCAGATAAAACCATGTTATCTCAATATTTTCAGCCAGCTAGCTCAATAATGGTCGCACTTCACCATAACAATAAATGTTCCACAAAATACGCCACTCGCCAATGATTTGATTGATTGAGTAGGTGTTTTACGGCACTATCGACTCAATTTTGGTCATTTAAGTGCCAACAAGTTCCACTGCAACAAAACTAGGCTCAATTCATTTTTTAGTAAGAGTTTTTCGGCGCTCGCAACTGCACACGGTCATATTATCATCATCATGCTAAAAGGACGGATAGACATTTATGAAAATTTTTGTACATATGGTGAAGACATTTACATTTGTATTTACAATATCAATATCAGTGTAAGTATATACACTGACAACAATAACTATATATTTTTATATCCTATTAAACAGTCCTATTTCTTTAATAAAACTTAAAACTTCTCTCGGGTTAATAACGTCAAAAAGAGTTTTGACATCTTTACATTTAAAATATTTTGTACGTTATCGTTGAAGTCAACACATTCCGTCAGGATGTGCCGAACTGTGAAATGTGTTGCACGCCACGCAAAAAGGAACTTCCTCTCCTTCTCCACTTGCCAAAACAAGCAAAAACAACTGTTGGTACGACTATTATGAGAAATAAACATCAACCCTCACCGTGTAAGATAATATATAAAGATTTTAAAAAGGCAGCTCATATTAGTCTCCCTCCATGTTGTTCATATATAATGTATGCCATATATAAATATCGTGCATCTTGTTAACAGTTTCTTGTAAAATTATTTTACTGGTTAAACATGAAAAAAAAATCCACTTGCTAAATTATAGTAGGCCTACTATTTAAAAAAATTTTGCTGAATCCTTATCTATGTGCGAAATAAAAACACAAAATACTAATATCTTAACCCCCCCCCCCCTCCTCCCCTCCTTCCTGATCATCAAAATTTAGAATTCAGATAATTGAGGTGATGAGCAACTTTGGCCTTGTCTGTCATGTTTTTGGACAATTATGAAAACTGCTGATTAACTGATTAGACACACCTATGTGCCGAGTTATAACTTCAGCATCACGAACTGGTGTGATTTTTATAGACAGAGAAAACCTTTCACTTACGTGTCAACGATGTCTCTAGCTTGAGGGTCGAAGATGTACTGTACTTCAAAGTCTCCGATGCTCTTTGTTCCTTTGGCACTGAGGATCTTGGTGACAATCATGATGTCCAGTGTGGTCGGTCGGTCAGGCAGGCAATCCAAGATGTCTCGCTGGGTGATTTCTACAGTCTGCACAGACACAGACATAGAGGTGTGTAAGTCAATCACAGGTTATGTAATATATTGGTCACCCCAAAATACCTGTGCAAGTGTCATTGAAAACGCATAAGGTCATATGAGCGCCAAGGGTGGATGTTAAAAGAGAAGTCCCTACAGGACTACAGGGAATCAGACTTACTCTGCTCACCTCTCTAGCTTCAACAGCACAAAGCCTGCTTTGACTATCAAGGCACCCGGAAATAGCAGGTCACAAGCGTGTGACAAACATACAAATGAAGAAGAAGAAAAATGACAATAGTAAGGATTAGGAAAGAAAAAGCAGCAGTTCCCTGTTGCAGTTCAGGCACAGTATTTTTTGGGGTAAGTGTTTTGCGGTGCTCGCAACTGCATTAGTTCATATGAGTGCACAGGACACAGTTAAACATTTTCAGTTGGTAGGAAATTTACAATTTCACTCGGGTGGTGGCCAAAGCCTACTCGTATCGATTTTATACCACCAAGGGATCTTTAATGTGCCCAACCTGCACACGGAACCCCTGAGATTTTTCGTCCCTGTCCGAGGAAGCTAGGTGTAGATCTTTCCTATCATAAGATCACAGGTGTGGCTGAAAAACAGCAGTAAGAAGCAGCCAAGGAGTAGCAGTAGAAAGACCACAGAAAGAGTCAGGACCCCAGAGGAGGGGGCAAAGGAGGTGAGGGGGTGGGGGCAGAAAGTGGAGAAGAAAGGAGACAACAGAACATTGCTAGAGAGCAGGGAAGGAGGTGAAAGACAATTTTAGAGAAAAAAAATTTTTCTGTCGCTATACGGATTCGAACCCCGGACTTTTGAATGAGAGGCAAACACCTTAAACTCTAGGCCACGAGAGCCCCCTGAGACATTTGTACAGAAAGAAGACCAACCTTGCTTTTTGGGGGAGACCCTCTCATGAGGCCGGGGTAGTTGGGAGGGAAAGCGTACTCCTCATACTGTGGGAAGTTGGTGGAGGCGTGGGAGATGCTGCACGTGTAGATGATGCTGGTTATGATCTGAACCAGTTGCTCATTGTTCATCAGTTTGCCATTTCCCGGCACACCCTGTGGATGATTGATTGATAGATTGATTGATTGATTGAGTCTGTGTTTTATGGCACTATCAACTCAATTTTGGTCACATAAGTGCCAACACTTTTTGGGGGGGGAGAGTTTTAGTAAGAGATTTACAGCACTTGCTGCACAATAAGGTCATATAAGTGCCGAAGATTAGAGGTGTTACAAACACAAAAAAGAAGGAGGGGAGAGAAGGACGATAGATGTTTGAGAGGAAAGAAGAAGCAAACCACACCAGAGCACCCGCCAACCACCCACAGCCCACAAGTTTTATTGTAACAAATCTACCATCATGTTAAAAGGATGGACAGACATTTATAGAAATCTTTGCTTGTGGATGGAGATAGAAAAGTTACGATAAAGTTTCCTCTTATCATAACTATACCTGTAAGCATTTCATGCCTCCATCAACACAATTTAAACAATTTGGGAGGTGGGTGTTTCAACACTGACAGTCAGAGTCAGGGCCAACTAGCGTTGTGTGGGATCTAACATCGCAGCAGACAGATATTCTTGAAAAAAAAATTTCCCTGTTCAGAAATTGAACTTTCATCTTCTGAATTCATAAATGAATAGCCTAACCGCGACATCACAGATGCTGTTCATGCATACAAAGTATGAAGCCTAATAAACTAGACTGATAGTAATCTGCACAAATTTAGCCCTTGAATGGTAATATTTAGTCACAAACGGATGCAAACAGAACAGCAGCCTTTGCAAACTTAAAGCAATAGTGATCTAAATAATAAATAAAAAAGTATGCTTTCATGAAAAGTGAGCAGTCACGTGAACCTGTTTAAAACAAAATCGTGACAGTTACATACATTCGTTACTTCCGCCAGTAGACAAGTAACTCAGTTCACTTCCCATGGATTTAGAACATACCAAGCACTTCTCTTTCCCTCTATAGTTTCTGTCTGTCCGTCTGTCTGTCTACCTTGTTTTATACTTGCACTAAATGACTTACTGAGTCAAAGTGCTTTAGTTTACTCAATCAAAGAGACTTCAAGACCAGAGGGGCAATCTGTCACATACACAATTCTGAGGACAGAACACTGCAGCTGAGACCTCACCAGCAGAGTTGGACGAAGATTCGATTCTGGAACAGATTCCCGCGATTAGTGCTACGGAAGAAAGGTTCCGATTCCTTTTTACGTAAACCAGTGGTTACCATATCCAGTTATTTTATTCATTAAAATATTTTTTCCTTAGAATTTATTTTGTAGTGTTCCGAAATCAAGGTTATCCTAAATCCTGAAATTGTTCGGAGCCAACCTGGTAATCACCAGGAGATATTACATCATTAGAAAGTAATTGGGTTCGGAGTCGATTCCTGCGATTCCTAGCTTACAATAATCGGGAACCTAACAGTCCACCACTACTCACCAGGATACCGACACCTCCATCGTTCATACTTCGTTCTTTCACGAGTTCCTGAACCCAGCTCTGGATCTCCTCGTCCTCAATTAGATTTTCCTCGGTGGCTGCAGAAGAAAGTAACAATGTCACCAATGTCAGCTTTAAGTTATAAAGTTGGTTCCAAACTGCCATTTAGTTTGAGGAAAGAGCTGCATTTCGACAAAAGTCATTTTATGAACAGAAATTAAGTAACATCGACAGCCATACAGAAACAACACAGGGAAAGAAAAGAAGTAGGACCTACCAGTGACCAGTCAAAATAAATGTACGATAGCCCACTGCAAGGAATTCTGTATCATAGAGTGTGAACAACAAGAGTAGACACTTGGAAACCAATCTTATTCATGTAGAGCCCCCCACCCCCATCCGTATAAAACAGAGTAACCTGCATCTCACAGCACCATAGTGACAGAACTAAGCTAATAACCACAGCTCCTCCTCTCCCCCCTCACCCCCTTCCTTGAAAAAAGGTAGGTATGCTTTTAAAATAGTCACACCAACAAAAACCATAGGTACAAGTGTGAATATAGGATTCTCCTGATAAAAGAAACCATTTTCATCCATTCAAGTTTTGGGGTCAACCTCATTCACAGATCCCTCTGCCAGTCAGTTCAGCATTGATGCTTCCATTTTTGTCCTCTATAAAGTGGGATTGTCCTCAGCTAACATATTTGACAACTTGTGAGGCTCAAAACGTTCTAGACCATTACATTTTAAAAAATTACTCCTGTTTTAAAACAGAATGTACATGATAGTATACATAAACACTTACGATAGTAGAGATCTACATAGGCCTTCGCATACTTCTTTATTGCGTCGTAAAGAAGAATGGCGTCATTTCGGAAATGATAGCATGGCAAAACGTTCAGATCGTCCAACTGCAAAACAAAGCACAAAAGAAACATCATGTCAATGAATTCTTGAGACTGTCCAGACATGTTTCGGTAACAGAAAAAGCAAAACAATCCTGACAGCTTAAAAGTTCGTACAAAGCAAGATGACACAGAAATAGAGGTATAATGGCGGAGACTTACGCAACAATACTCTCCAACTAACAGGTATGTAATGACACGTGATTAAGAGTTGATTGATTGAGCAGATGTTTTATGGTACTTTCGACTCAGTTTTGGTCGGTGATTAAGAGTTGTAGGAATACAAATAGCATGCTAACCAAGTCTAATATCTTTCCCTGTGGAAAAGTTTGGGTTCACACTTCACCACTTTCCACATAGGCTGATCATTCAAGACCAGGGATCAAGATTGGATTTCTCTTTGAAAATTATAAGTATAAGGCATAGAAAACTGCCTCCAGCTGAAAATAGCTCAACATGCTGTGTTTTGTTAAGCTATAGAAAAACTTTTACGGTACTTGCACCACAAACAGGTCATATAAGTGTCAAATGTTAGACAGTACCATGGGGGCTCTCGTGGCCTAGAAGTTAAGGTATTGGCCTCTCATTCAAAAGGTCCCGGGTTCGAATCTGGGAAGCGACCGAAAAATTTTCTTCTCTAAATTTGTCTCCCATCACCTCATTTCCTGCTCTCTAACAAAGTTCTGTCATCTGCTTTCGTCTCCTCTTTCTGCCCCCACCCCCTCACCTCCTTTGCCCTTTCCTCTGGGCTCCTGATTCTTTCTGCAGCCTTTCTACTACTACTCCTTCGCTTCTTACTGCTGTCTTTCAGCCACACCCCTGATCTTCTGGTAGGAAAGATCTACACCTAGCCTTCTCGGACAAGGGCGAAAAAATCTCGGAGGGCCCGTGTGCAAGTTGCGCACGTTAAAGATCTCTTGGTGGTCTAAAATCGATAAGAGTAGGCTTCGGCCGCCACCCGGGCAAAATTCAAAATTTTCTACCATCTGACAATATTAGGTGTGTCCCACGCGCTCATATGACCTTATGCAGTTGCGAGCGCCGTAAAACACTTTACAAAAACAAAAAAGAGAGTACCATACAAAGAATCGGAGAAGTGACAAGAATGAAAGATGTTTGACTGGAAAGAAGCACCCACCAACCACCCCTTGAACCTTGTTTGATGAGAGCTGAAGAGCCTTAAAAATAAAGTAAACATTTTGAGACAAACCCCTCTTCTCTTGAGATCCTCCGGCAAAGTGCCCTCCACTTCCATCCGCCATGAACCAAACCTGGAACAAAAGTAAGGTCATGTTTGTTGGATTAGATACATTTACATTTATTGCACTTACACTCTAATACATTTAAGGAAGCCTTTACTTACACATAAAGAGGAACTTTAAAAAAATTATTAAAATAATCCTTATATGATGTACAAAAGAACCATTGGAATATCCAGGGAGAAGAAAAACCAAACTGAAATACTACGATTCTACAAAAACAGAAATTTACACCAAAAATTATTTCAGAAATACACTCCTCTCTTACCATATATTATACAGTGGAAGTGAAAGAAAATTAAAAACCAAAATTTTTTTCTTAACCAAAACCTCAGCCAGTCTGAAGAAAACCCTGCGGTCCTGCAGATTCCAATTCAATCAAAAATTCCACTCTGCAAGTATTGCAGAAAGACAAAAAACTTACTCTTTTCACACAAAAATACAACGTCCTAAAACACCTGCCCCCAAGTCTCAAACCCTCCTCCTCCTCCTTAAACAAGTTTCACAATCTTATCTTACGCTCTGCGGATGAGCTCAAAGAGGCCAGCGTTGCCGTAGTTCATGGTTTTGTCTACCCAGCCACCGTCAGAGACCAACACTTCCAGGCCACGACTGGAAAAAGAAGAAAATGAGAAAGCACATGAAAGCTTTTGACTCATAGATTAGTTAGTTTTCATGACAGTTAAGAGTTTTATGGCACTAGCAACACAAATTGGTCATAATGTGCAAAAGATTAGAGGTGTTACTACATAACAACATAAAAAAAAAAAAAGAGAGACAAGGATGATAGATGTTTGACAGGAAAGAATAGCAAACCACACTAGAGCACATTCCAACCACCTATGATCCACACATTCCAACCATCTATATGATCCACACATTCCAACCACCTATGATCCACGCATTCCAACCACCTATGATCCACACATTAAAAAACAAAAACTGCACCCTTAACAAATAAATTAATGGTAACCATCTGTAGCAACATTGGATTATAGGGGTTAAATAAACACAAAACGTGAGGAGGAATATTCAATTCACTAAGAGGTGGACCGATATGAGAAATGAAACTGTGTATATTTAACTTCTCTTCTAACACAGTAAGGTTAGTTAAGAGACATGACCTTCAAATGTAACATCCATCACCAGCGGGACGGAGCCGAATGGGAAAATTCATAAAAAGTGTCTTTCTCAAGGCCACAATGTTGGACCGAGCTGAGCCTCGAACTCTCAAACCCCTCTGAAGTCACAATTACGAGTCCGTTTAGTTTTACTTTTAATAAGTGTTTTACGGCACTTGCAACACAATAAGGTCATATAAGTGCCAAAGATTACAGGTGTCACAAGAAAGTAACAAACACAAAAAAAAGGAGGGGAGATAAAGACGATAGATGTTTGATAGGAAAGAAGAAGCAAACCACACCAGAGCACCCGCTAACCACCCACTTACGAGTTCGTGGATGGTCGTCCACAAGCGGTAATATACATGACAAAGACAATAATTTTAAAAAACTACAGATACCCAAGAAAAGACACTTTTGAACCAATCATTAAAGCCTCCCCCACCCCGAAAAAAAAAAGATAAAATAAAGACAAAACAACATGCACATAAGTTGGACTTACGAGTTGATGGCAATGAGGTAAAGGAAATGAGGGGCCAACACTTTGAAGATAGGATGTGACTGCGAGAGGTTGCGATGTGTGGCGACTGTGACGCCCTCCATCAATAAATGGGTCATGCCTGGAGAAAGTATTGGAGAACAATATAATGGTGACAAAAGTAAGTTTTTCAAGAGACCCATCAACCTCAAGACTGCTGCAAACTTATTTCTGAAGTTGCAAATTTTATTTTATCACTTACATAAACATTGTGACACTAAAATGAACATGAACCCTCAAATAGAGACACCAAAATGTGCCTGACAAACACAGCTTTTTGTTCTGAATTTCATTTCTTACAAAATTTAATTCTTTCAGAGGCCCACCACAAGATTGTTACATTGGTAAAGTTGCATTTTTTGCCCAGTCATTTACAAAACTCCCCCCACCCTCTACCATGCCCATCCCCCCCTCCCTTTTCTCCCACCAACCTTTGCATGCCCACCTCCTCCCCCCTTCTATCCTTTGCATGTTCACCGTCCCCTCCTTTCTCCCACCAACCTTTGCTTGCCCATCCCCTCCCTTTTTCACATGCTCTCGCCTCCCGCCCCTCCCCCCTTTCCCTTGCCTCCTCACCCTCCCCCCCCCAAATTCTGCAACCTCATCCCCACTCCCCTTGCCAAAAGCAAAAACTCCAACCCATCTCACAATTTCTCAAAATCAGTCAAAACCGTACCCAAATGTGTGACAGCTTGATGGTACGAAGCATCAGCGTTGTTGTACCACATCTTGACCAGAGCCCACGTCAACGACGGATCTGTGGGAGTGAAAATCTACGCACGAGGAGAAGAAAAAAAAGCAATGAGTCGATGAGATAAAGCAATTACAATAGAATCGCATTAACGATTGCTTATTATGTTAGGACACATGGAGAAAAAGAAAGTTTTAGTAAGAGTTTTACGGCACTTGCAACACAATAAGGTCATATAAGTGCCGAAGATTAGAGGTGTTACAAGTGAGTAACAAACACAAAAAAGGAGGAGGGGAGATAAAGACGACAGATGTTTGATAGGAAAGAAGGAGCAAACCACACCAGAGCACCCACCAACCACCCACGGAGAAAAAGAAAGAGCAATGGGATAGCACAGTACCACAGAATGAAAACTGCTATAGTTTATTATATTTCATCAAAACTGAACAAATTATATCATATCAAAATTCTCTCAGAGAATATGTTTTGCTACACCGTCAACACTATTTGGACATGTAAGCACTACATAGAGATTATCCCAGCATTAACCTTTCATAGTCATTAGAAAGATGGACAGATAATAAAACATATGATAAAATATTTTTAAAATTTCCCACTCCTTTTAAAAAGAATGTACATACACATATACGCGATAGGTCCACTAATAGGTCAGATCTGATTTAAGCAAAGTAGAAATCAGTTTGATATAGTGTACACTAGCAAGAGCCATTACCCGGCCCAAACTCACAGATTCGACCTGCCAGTGGTGTGTTTGTGAAATTGTTCTGCATAAGTGTAATTTTGTGTGTTTGGTAATCATTTTTTAAGCATATTTGTGTGATAAATTATGTATAAATACATGTATGTTTGCCAATATAACCCAAATTTCAACAGAGGGATCAATTGTATTACTGATTGATGGATTGATTGATTGATGGATATATGGATTGATTGATTGATAGATAGATTGAAGAATAGATTGATTGACTGTTTAAAAAAATTTATATATTCATCTATTAATCTATTGATTTGTTTGTTTATTTACCTATTTATCTATTCATTTATTAATCTATTTATCTATTTATTTATCTATTTATCTGCTGATTATCATCAGCATTAGCATTACCATATTTATTCATTTATTCACTTATATATTTGTCAATTATTATTATCATTATGTATTTGATCAATGGTCCTTTTTTCTTACAGGATTGTCCTCTCCAGGTTCCTGGTACAGCTGGATGGCGATGGGTCGGAGTTGGTCTTTTTTGTCCACGAAGAACAGACTCATTGGAACACATAGCTGAAACGCAGAAACAGAAATAAAACAAAGCAATCACAACGGTACCACAGAGATTAGATTACCTGCTCGTGTCAAATTGTCTGGAGGTCATCAGATGGCTATTTTTACTCCCCCCAAAACTCTTTGGCT